>NC_087165.1:17631011-17661011 GCF_035594125.1 Scylla paramamosain | reverse complement strand
GCAATAAGCCATCATTACTTTATTTAATTTCTTATCTTATATTTATGCAAAAAGCACAGATAAGGAGAAAAAGACAAATTACGTTCACACGCACAAACATAGAGATAGTAAGGCAGGAAAACATTTACAAAGCGGAGTCCAATTTATTTCCACAATGGTGTAGCATGGTAATGATTTAACATCCCCACCCGCCATGTCCCCCACAAGCGTACAGTGACGCTATAGCTGACAGACGAGAGGCGGGGGAATGGTGAGGCCTTTGTTGTGCAGATAGGCTCATAGAGCCAGATGATTATACAGTAGACAAATAATTAACGCTTGACTCACGGAGGTGAAGTGACCTACCACGTGAACAACTGCTTAGTTCATTATACATTTAAAAAGGGTGCATAAAAATTCAGCCACGGAGGCACTGTCGTAAAAATTATTATTATATATATTTTCATATATTCATCATTCATATATTTCATTCCATGTGCCGTGTGTTTCATCATTCACATATTTCATACCACGTGTGCCCACGTGGCCAGCCAGTCTGATCTATTTCTAACCTTTTCTTCTTCCCCTCTCCTTCTCAAGGGAATATTACACCTTCCCTACATTCCTTGCAGTCCTTAGGGAAAACACCCACATTCGCTTTCTTTGTCTTCCTCGCTGGTCATTGGCCAGAATAACGACCTCTACCACTGGCTCCTTCACCCCATATCCAAGCATATAGTTAATAATTTCTTCATCTCAGAAGTTGTATCCTGCTCCGTTTCTCTCACATAGATAAAGCCGTACGCGTAGCTAGAGTTCAGTTCATCATCAGTTCACGATCAGTTCGCAGGGGTCTTCAGTCAGTCTTCAGAGAGAGTTAAAGTAGATCAGTCCACGATCAGTTCACGACCAGCTCACAGAGTTGAGAGAGAGAGAGAGAGCACATCAGTATCGTCACGTCAGTAATCAATTGTCTCGGTATATTATGTTCATTATTAAATCAAGAACTCTTATAATTTGTGTCTTTTACTGGCACAAATCAAACCACTACCCACGACGTCCACGCTACCAACAATGTCAGGCTACTACCCGGCCCTCCAGAGCAGCCACCACCACACCAAGCCTCCTCCTCATCTGATCCAGTACTGGCAATAATCATCAACAGAGGCGGCAAGTACCTCATCATCAAAACAGAGGTGACGAAAAATATTTATCTGAGACAGTGGTGGGCAAGACCTACCGAAACAGCACATCTGAATAATATATCAAAGAGAAGTAGAGTTACATGTTTCCTGCTGGATTCAGTGGCTAACTCTAACCTGAGACCAGCAACATAACACATATAAACATCATTCAAGTTGCATCTCATTAAGCAAACTCAGCTTATTGAAAAAAAAAAATATATTTCCTAGGTAACCGAAGTACGTAGGAGGATGGCGTGGAGGAGAAGGAGCAGGAAGAGGAGGAGGAGGAGGAGGAGAAAAAAGGAAGAGGAAAAGGAGGAAGAAGAGCAATTATAGCAGTAGCAGGAGTAATGTTAGAATACAAATTGCGGAGAAAGTCACTGAGACGAAGTTTACACTAAAGTATTAGATGCGCTTATGAGCATATATTAGACATGGTGTGTGTGTGTGTGTGTGTGTGTGTGTGTGTGTGTGTGTGTGTGTGTGTGTTCAGTTACTGGATTAAAGGGAAGCTCGCGTCGTATCGTCTTTATTGTAGTTTCCAGTTTGAGAGGCGTCGGTCAGTTTCTAGCCTTCGGTGGCGGTGAGGAATTTTTTATTTCCTTATTTATTACTTTTTTCAATGCCAAAGAACTAATGTATTAGCTCTGTGGCTTTAAAAATAACATTAATAATGCTTACTGTCAAGTGGAAGATGAGTAAGTTTGGGATTCTTGTGATGTATGGCCTCCCAGGCGTGCAGTCGCCGAGTGTTTTAGGAAGTGTCATAAAGCGATGTGTCAATAAACTCAGTGTCCACAGCTGTATCCCTCACTGACAGCCGGAGGTTCGGAAAATTCACACTCTTGGCTGCGGATGTAAACCATTTCACGTGTGGCTGGTTTCATTTTTGATGGTTGGATTTTTGTAGCCTCTGTTAATTTGTATTCCTGTCAGGTTGTTTCCCTCTTATTTTTATTTTATTTTATTTTATTTATTTTTTTTTATCATTCGACATGTCTCATCATCATTTTGTTCACACCTTCATTAATTTATTTTCTTCTCTTTCATTCATAATTATTCAGCATTTATAATTTTACTTCGTTTTTCTTCGCAGTTTTCTCATAGATCATAATCAATCTTATTATTGTTGTTGTTATTGTTGTTGTTGTTGTTGTTGTTGTTGTTGTTGTTGTTGTTGTTGTTGTTGTTATTGTTGTTGTTGTTGTTGTTGTTATTGTACTGCTTCTTCTTCTTCTTCTTCTTCTTCTTCTTCTTCTTCTTCTTCTTCTTCTTCTTCTTCTTCTTCTTCTTCTTCTTCTTCTTCTTCTTCTGCTTCTTCTTCTTCTTCTTCTTCTTCTTCTTCTTCTTCTTCTTCTTCTTCTTCTTCTTCTTCTTCTTCTTCTTCTTCTTCTTCTTCTTCTTCATTTGTTGCTTTTGTTGTTGTTGTTGTAGCAGACCAGGCACTGCCTTGGTGGTGGGCACTACCCAACAAAAGGTGAGGCTCACCGACTCAGCACAAAATCATCTTAAACATTGTGGCTGTCGGCCTCCGAGGAACGAGCTATTCTGCGAGTTTACTATGAAACCTCAACCAAGATTCCCCAACATGCTGACTGGAGTGTGCGTGGCTGACACCACGAAAGGCCAGCCATCGCCCCGCCAAGTCAAAGTAAAAGTTTGCGGAAAGAACCGAGGTTCTTCCTGTTTTCCATTTGGATACTTCATATAAGCGGCGTCCTTTATCTTCAAAAAAGAGTGGCCGAGGCACCGTGAGCTGTAACTCACAGGTGCCACATTTATGCCCCTTTCGCAAGACGCCACCGGTGAAGTACTTTCCAGTGACTCAAAAATGTTTTAACCGCGTGCTTTGAAAGGTTATGACCACAGTGCGTTCTTTAATAGAAGAGGATGACTTGTTTGATTACTGAGAGGAACTGAACTTGATAAGTGTAACAATACCGCTGAGCGCTCTAAGGCAAAGCTTTTTTTTTTTTTCAAATGCATGAAGGAAGCTGACTAAGGGTACAGATATGTGAAAATAAAGCCCGCTAATTCGTTGCTTCGTCTCCTGACACATAAATGTATATGTCAGGAAAATATTCGCAAAACTGTAGCTAATTTAGTTACGAAATGGCGTCATGCAAATGGCATTCCGTCGCCGCCCACAGTGCACGCATGCAATGGCCCACACACGCATACAATGGCCTCACATCAAACAAAGGTGAATGTGGGAAGTATGGGGAGGTGAGGTTGTGCAGGTGGGCTCATAGATGATTAACGTTTGGCCCACGCAGATGAAGAAATTTGCCACGCGGACAACTGCTGAACTCATTACACTGCTGAACTCATTACACATATAAAAAGGGTGCACGCAGTTTAGCGACAGAAGTGTACCTAAATGATAGATAGTTGAAGATGAGTGCGTCCTGCGGAACTGAGTGAGTGAGCCTGACCTGAAATCAGCAATACAACATAGAGAGACCGCATTCAAGTTGCATCTTGTTAAGACAAACCGTTGCTATCAAGAAAGTTGAATGGCTTCCCAGATAATGAAGATGGGAGGAGGAGGAGGAGGAGGGAGAGGAAGAGGAAAAGAAATACAAAGGAATACAAAGGAAGTCCAAACACCAATAGACCCTGAGGTCCTTACTAGGCTGTTTGGGTAACTATTCTACTCTAACTATTAGTGGGAGAGCCAGGATAGCACAGGAGAAGGCTCCTCCCCATCCCCTATCCTTTTAGCCGAAGCTGGCCGGAAGAGGGAAATGGTATCACGTTGTAAAGAAAAAAAAAAAACATGGAATTTGAGAGAAAAGTAAGAAAGAGATGATATTCATTTCTACCACATATGATATACGTAAAGTCTCAATTATTTGTGTCATCTGATGAGGCGCTCCTCTACTTTAAATTTGATTGTGTGGGATAATTTTAACTAGATGACTATAGTGATGGGTGAATTGCTCTGCAAGGGCTCGATTCCTTTTATCATTACAGTGACGAGGTCAACAGTAAATCGCCGAGGAACATAGCCAGCACTAAGGTTTCTTTAATTTGATCCATTTTCTTTCTTGTAAAGTATTTGTTTTTCTTCCTTAGTGAAATATACCTCCATCAGATGACAGACAGTATAGAGCGAACGTATTTGTTACATGAAGAGTGACGTATTTTAAATTAATCCACCGTACTTGAATTAACGACGCTTCATGGAAGACAGTTCCAAATATTAATTGCACGATTAAAGAAAAAAAATTGATTTATTTGTCTGAAATCACTTACTCTTTATTTTGAAGCCATTGTTTCTTGTAACATTTGTTTGACTGACTGTTTGGAAGAGTTCAGGTCTCATATTTGTGAAACCCTTAAAAATTTTGTAAACCAGTATCAGGTCCCCTCTTAATCTGCGTTTTGATAGGGAGAATAGATTTAGTTCTTTAACATTATAATCAAACGCACACACACACACACACACACACACACACACACACACACACACACACACACACATGACACATGCTAATATAATATTATACTTTTCTAATTTCCCTCAGTCATTCTGCTCACATCACAGAAACTTTTTAGGGTAACTCATCGCCTCTACTTTGGACTGAAAAATGTGCATGCCATGGCTCTGCAAAAGTGATTTTTTTTCCTTCTGCCCACACTGTTATCCTTTTAGCTAATAAGGTAATAAGCAATGACTGACCGCCGCAGGTCCTTGGGAAGCGGCGTTAGTCTTGTACCATTTACCCATAGTTGTGTGTAAAATGAAACATACAAATATTGCACATAGGTTATATATAACAAAAACAGTCAGTGAGAAACATGCAGGCAAGAGCGTTATATGCCAGCTAATCCAAGGGATTGGAAAGGGTGTAACTCCTACGATAGACTGCAAGAAATGTGCATGGAAAAGCTCTTGGCTGTGTGTGAGTGTATATATATATATATATATATATATATATATATATATATATATATATATATATATATATATATATATATATATATATATATATATATATATATATATATATATATATATATATATATATATATATATATGTGTGTGTGTGTGTGTGTGTGTTGTGATGAACTGCATAAATAGTGCAGAGCGAAGAAGGGAGAAGACAGAGAGAGAGAGAGAGAGAGAGAGAGAGAGAGAGAGAGAGAGAGAGAGAGAGAGAGAGAGAGAGAGACGAGTGAAGCAGATGCTTGAGGCGCGATAAGCACATGTCCGTCTCCCACACTTGTTTACTTCAAAACTTCGAGCATGTAGTTACTCTCCTTCCATAATTCAATTTCTTTACTTCCTTTTGTACCTTATCTTGAGTCACCCATACTATATAGTTGAAAAGTTAGTCTTAGCTATAGAGCAATCAGAACCCATCCTGCTTATGTGGTCTGTTCACAGTAATTTTTGAAAGATACCATTCTCTGTGGGGGAAGGCTGGTATGTAGGGAGAGCGAGGCGGGCACTGTGTCACCCCACTCGTCCCTCCCCTGTACCTCCCCATCTTGCAGCAGAGTGGGACAGTCTACTCTCTCCTGTTCTCATGCTTAGTCAAGTAGCTGCAAGAGGACAGAGTGAATATAGTCACTTAGGGACCGAGTACTGGCACGGAATATAGTTATATTCACATATGTTAGAGGGCGCTTATAGTCAGTATTGTATATGAGTTAGTTGCAGTCTCGCCCCTGTCAGTTTAAATACACCAGTCAGAGGGCTGACTGAGTGTGGTGCGCCAGTTACCTCGAGGTGACAACGAATATCTTTGCTCGTCTTTTGTCTTGTGTTTAGGTGTGTCGTCTTTTGTAGTGTCAAATGTTACTGGATTTCAGAGTTCTGTTGAGAGCTTTGGACCCAGAGGATCATAGTTTTTCTGCAGTACAGTAAAGTCTTCTCTCTCCCGGGGCATTGCCGTATCAGGATGGTATTGGCTTGTCTTTTGGGAGGCTGTAAATGTTACTGATCAGCAGAAGGAGGTAGTACTCTGTGAGCGTGGGTGGGTTTGTCTGGAGAGGGCAGTAGCTCGTAGAATATTATAATCCTCATAGTTGTTTGTCCCTTGTTGTAGCTGTACCTCCTAGAATGTAGTTTGCGACTTTTCCCCAACAAGTGAAGTGTTTGTTGGGGTGATTGTTATTCCTTTCTTAGTGCTCGGGTTAAGGCGGAGTGGCGACCTCATTTGTTTAATTCAGCACAGGAGACCAGAAGGACCCTGTGCAAATGAATGTGGGCCCGACAGTAGACTGTAAAGGAGGCAGTTAAGGGAGGCTGACCCGAGGTAGTGGCAGCTGTGAGGGGGCTGAACCTGGTGTTGTGACAATATACTTAATGGTTACAGGAGACCAGAAGGATCCTGTATACGAGTACCTGTATTTGGGCCCCGCGCTAGACTACGTAAGTAGTAGTCCAGGGAAGCTAGAGTTAAAGGCAGCTGGGAGAGGGGCGGAACCTGTGGTCGTAACAATATATATATATATATATATATATATATATATATATATATATATATATATATATATATATATATATATATATATATATATATATATATATATATATATATGATATTACATTTCTAAGAATTCCCACACATCTTATCCAGTAAGCCTCTAGGGAAGGGAGAATCGATCCTCACTAATCTCTCTTCTTACATTCTCTTCAAATACTCATTAAAATGCCGTTTCTCAATATTTGAACATTTGTCTGCATCCTAATCTTTTCCAGTTCTTTCCTGTCCTCTTTTATTCCAACGAATATGAATGTTACTTTTTATTAGTTTTTACGCTCGTCATTAATTTTCCAAAATGCATCGGTGCAACGTTTTAAACAGTTGATTTTTTTTTTCTCTCTCCATCCTCATTTCTTTACTAGTACCATTCACTTAATTTTTCTCATTATGTTGTGGTGTTCCTCTTTTCCTTTCACATTCTTCTGATCCAGCTGCTATTTTTTTTTTTCATACGTCCATCTAAAATTTATACTAAAGCTTAATTTTGTACTCCTTCGTATGTGTGTATGCGCAGAAGCTGCGCCAACGCATCGACTCCGGCATCTACCACGCTGTAGCTGATACTTCCTATATATTTATGCGTTCTTTTTTTCTCTGCCTCGCAGTCAAAACTTTTTATTTTTGTTCCTTTTGGAGTCTGAATGTGAGGCATAGCATGCGACCAGAGCAATATCCTGGCCTGAATGCATAGTACTACTATAATCAAAACTGAACCAGTGCCTACATATCTGATGGTGCATGAAGCTAGATACAAAAGAAAAGAATTACTTCTGTGAAAGCATGTACGTGTGTGTGTGTGTATGTGTGTATGTGTGTGTGTGTGTGTGTGTGTGTGTGTGTGTGTGTGTGTGTGTGTGTGTGTGTGTGTGTGTGTGTGTGTGTGTGTGTGTGTGTGTGTGTGTGTGTGCGTGCTCGCGCTGGAGCACGCACACACACACACACTCACACACACACACACACACTTGTCTTGGAGCAGTAGCGTCAACACGGGCGTACGTCATCATACCTGGATCCATACTCGTGCTTTCCCACACATTTGGTATTACTGGTGATCGTCGTTCACCACGCTGACGTCACCGTGTACTCGGCCAGCTGAATCCATGAAAGAGAGAGGCTCAGTAACCCCAAGCCATTCAGCAGAATGGAGAGTTGATGGGACCCGATTAAACCCATCAGGAACTTTCTGTGGAACACAAATTTTCGTGCATCTGGTTTTGAGCTGTCCTGCCAGGCATGTGCTGCAGTGAATTTAATGTTGTGTTTGTCTTGGATTGTGTGTCAGACAGACAGACCAACACGTCTCCTACACAGTTTTTTGTATTATACGAATGTTACGTACTTGCAGTCATAATATGTAGATTTTATTTTATTTTGATCTTTTATATTACACTTATACATGAATTCTGTGGCGAATAAGGCGATCGTTTCAGTCACGCAGCATGTCAGACTGACAGCATGTGTCAAGCCGTTGATGATCAAAAGCATCTCAAGTTTTCAAATTTATTACTTCACGTCTGAGTCCCTAGAGGTACCAGTGCGAATCTTCAAGAGAGAGGCTAGTTAGAGCAAAGGGAAGAGGAGACTCCTCTTCCATGTGTCGGTTCTTCCTGCAGGGACAGTTTAGTGCTTCTTATTGGTAGGACAATTTGATGACGAGGGAAACACACACACACACACACACACACACACACACACACACACACACACACACACACACACACACACACACACACACACACACACACACACACACACACACAGACACACACACACACATACATGGACACTCACCTGGCGTTCATCCAGTAGTAGATGACGGGGTTGATCATCGCGTTGGCCATGGCGAGCCAGTAGCAGGTGAGGTAAACGTGCTGGATGTGGGCCGTGTCCAGCACCGCGGAGTTGTGGTACGTGTACAGGAAGAAGGCCTGTTGTGGCAGCCAGCACACCGCGAACACCGCCACGATCACTAGGAACATCTTCACCACCTGTGGCGCCACCATGGCAGGGCATGAGTGTGTGTGTGTGTGTGTGTGTGTGTGTGTGTGTGTGTGTGTGTGTGTGTGTGTGTGTGTGTGTGTGTGTGTGTAATAATGATAATGTTAATAAAAAATAAATAATAATAATATTAATAATAACAATAATAATAACAGGTTTATTTGTCAAGAGCCAGTTCAGAATAAGTTACTATAGTTACTACCAATGGTAATGATAACAGGTTTATTTGTCAATAGGCAGCACACAGTACCTAACTATAGTTACTGGATAGGTCTTGATTTACATGTTCAATGAAATGTGATTATGAACGCTTGATTTTAAAATACTTGAAATAGGAAGAATGATAAAGTTGAAAACAATTTAATGGGCAATGTGTGCATGGTTGAAATGAAATTGAAAACAAATTAAACTTAAAGAGAGAAAGAGAAAAAAAAATAATGTCCAATGTGCGTATGGATTTGATGCACCATGTATCGCTACTTGCTGACCAGCCGAGACACACAGGGAACAGTAGAGTGTTTATACCTCTGCGTTCGGCACTTGACAGGCACTGTGTTTCGACCCGTACGGGGGTGATGCTTGTCGGTGGAGGATGTGTGTGTGTGTGTGTGTGTGTGTGTGTGTGTTCATTCACTTAATCTTTATTAATGTGTGCCATTCCTAACCTCTGTTCTAATATTCCATCTTCAATCATCCAAACCATCTTGTCCCTCAGCCACCTCTGACAACCACCTCTCCCTGTAGCCACTTGTTGCATTTCTCTCGCTCCTTACTCCAAATTAGTTTGCTCCTTACTCCAAATAGTTTGCTGGAGGTTTTCTTGGCGTTATTTGGAAATCTGTCACCTACACTATGAAGCTGGCTGAAGAGAGGTGACGATATCTGATGTCCATGAGGCATCCTACGGAGAACTAATCTTTCTATCCTCCATAATTGACTCTACTTCTTTCACTCACTCATTTCTTGTAATGAATGTGGCGCAAGTAATTAAATTTTTTAAGAGGAACCGAAATAGCGAGTGATAAGACAGCCGTCTGATAGGATTATGAGCAAAGAAAAGTATGTATAAATCGCTTTTTATATATTTAAATCTTTTCATCAAATGTGGCAACATAAAATACGATAGTTGTTAGAGCAAAAGACCTCTGGGAAATTAACTCCAAATTTGAAGTGCATCTTTTGAAAGAGACTGGAGAAAAAATGCATTAAATTGAGATTCAGCCTGCAGCCACGAGAGGGAGACCTTAGAGGCCCAAAGGATAACTGGACAAATGCTGGAAAACCGTTGCGTATAAAGAGGTGAAAGAAAGATAAGAAGGAAGTTATGTGCCCTGAAAGTAAAGTAAAACCCGCTGGTGTATTAGGAGATGAAAGAAAGATAAGAAGAAAATTATGAAGCGAGAGAGGAAAATAAAAGTTACAGGTACATGAAAGGATGAAAGAAAAAAAAACATGCAGTGAAAGGAAAATAAAGAAAACTACGGCACCAAGGAAACAAAACATTAGCATAAACATCAACCGTCACTTTAAATAAGAAAATAAATGACGCTGCAGACAAAAGGGAGAAGAACGAAACATGTCAAGTCTTGCTTTGGAATATCACGGAAACAAAAATGGATCTTGAGGCGGGGCAAGTTGACCATCAGGGATTGTGACAAGACACTCCTGGCAGCATGCGAGGCAAACATGTTGCCAATCAGGCCAAGATGAACAGCAAGACTTGTGTATATCTTGACTGGCTTTGACTGTTCCGTCATTGCACTTATGCAGTGAACTAGAAAAATGTGGGATAATATTGAAATACCATTAACATTTGCATGTGAGGGCTGAACTGGGTTAGGTTAAGTTTAGATGAATTCAGTTCATTAATTTCATTGTTAATCTTATCATTGTGTAGACCACAAAAAAAAAAAAAAAAACATCAGATTTTTGCCTAGAAATAAATAGTCACTCTCTCATAATTAGTAGGTAAAGGTTACGTCCATAAAACTAAAATAAGTGTATTTAAACACAGTAAATATCGACCAGTTGACCTTTCAGAGTTCTATGCCGTATATCAGTCCTTAACTTAACCGCTCTCAGTGAAAGATGTTGTTTCGGTTAGCATGTGTTAAATTACTGAAGGGAGAACAATCATTCAGTCATTGTTGGGGCATGAACAATTGAATACAAGGTGATTATAAATTATATGGGAGTTACAACTATTAATTTGTTAAGATGAGGTTATACAAAAAATATTGGTGAAAGTAGAGTTTGAGGAGAAAATATACTTTCTCAAGAGGGAAAAGATACATATTTAGGATAAAAATTTTACTGACTGGAAGATTTTATGTATAAGTGTATGTACGTATAAACACAGTCCGAGCGTGAAGTTAAACCACATAGGTATATATGCATCAAGAAAACAGAAATTCCAAAAAATGTGACTGTAAAATGTGTGGTTGTATAAAAACGGCGAAAAAAAAAAGAAGAGAAAAACACGAAGCAAGTAGAAAACATTTTAGATTGGTGGTAAGAAAAGGTAAAATTAAGTTCTACACTGAAAACACCAAGGAAAAATAAACTTCCTGGATAAAATGCACTGAAAAGTCTCGAGTCAAATGGCGAAATAAAAATATAAAGAAAGAAAGAAGATAAGAAAAAAAGTGCAGAGGCGACGCACAAGAAGAATGTAAGGTATTTATGTCTTTCTTTACTAGTATTCCGCCCAACTCACTTCCCCCTTCCCCCATCTCTCTCTCTCTCTCTCTCTCTCTCTCTCTCTCTCTCTCTCTCTCTCTCTCTCTCTCTCTCTCTCTCTCTCTCTCTCTCTCTCTCTCTCTCTCTGTACCAATGTGACTCTCACCTTCTCACTCTTTCCTCTCTCTTCTCTCCTCATCCATTGTTCCCTCCATGACTCACCTTTCCGGGCGGATCACCTGTCTAAAAAAAAGCCAATACCTTCCCACGCCTGCATTTGTCACGCGCCAGGAAATGAAGGACACACACACGCGAAGGAGGACCATCGACAACAAAGGCGAGGAGGACTGGATGCACCAAGGAATAAAATACTTCATTTTCGAGCAATTAAGGCTCTTGTTCAGAAACGCTTTGCCCTCTCACTGTGATTATTTTCCAGTGTCACAGAGATGATTAGCAGGGTTTTCGAGAATTTTCTTCTGTTAATCATGTAAAAATCTCGTTAATCTGTCACCTAGAGCCTAGTAAAACAACCTTAGAAATATCAATTTGAGCATTTTGAAAATAATGAAAATGCTGCGCAAAAGTGTTTCAAAATGCGGTCGTTTTTAGTAATACGGCACTTAAAGATGCGGCCATACTATTTGTTTGATCTTTTCTTGCATTGGAAGGTTACCCAGAATACTTAGTTAACACTGAGCAGGCTTTTGCGACAATCTGGAGGCATGGGGTGCTGAGATTAAACGAGTATTTAATGCCGACTTTGCCTTGGTCGATAAACCAGTATCGGCGGAAATTTGAGGAAAGTGAAGTGTGGAAGCCCTGTGTTCCGACATTATGTATCTGTAGGCGAGATCAAAACCACGTGGATGAAGGCAGATGCAAAGTTCAAAGTTAAGGACACATTTCGTCTTTACCTATCGTAGAAGCAGTAGATTACCTGAGATGATGAATGGCAGAGTGTTTTACCTCCTGTGGTAACATAAACTATAGCGTGTGTACTTTTGTATTTCTTGAGATTATTTATTGGTCTTTCCCCTTTTTTTCCTAGAAGATGGTTTTTTAAATTATATTTTTCTCTCCCGACCTTAGTCAAAAGTTTCCTCCTATTTCCGGTGATTCTTCCCTCTCTTTCCCTCAATTCTCTTCCCCCCTTCACAATGCCATTCCAATCCCTTGCTGTCCTTCAAAGTGCAAAACTCCCCCCTCTTTCATTCTCTCTCCCTTCTCTCCTCCTTTCAGAAGTCATCATCCCCTCCCTCCTTCCTTTCATACTGTTCCACTCACTGCCTTCCTCCTCCTGACAGTGTTTACCTCCTACCTCTTTCCTTTCTCCCCCTCCCCTAAAGATGTCAGCCTCTCTCTCTCTCTCTCTCTCTCTCTCTCTCTCTCTCTCTCTCTCTCTCTCTCTCTCTCTCTCTCTCTCTCTCTCTACCTCATCCCACCCCACAGTGTCTGGCCGATGCTTCACATTTTATTCATACCTTAATAACTTCCCATCTCGCACATCCCTACCTTTTCCCCTTCCTGTCCTTTACTTGGTACCTCTCCCTTCCCTCCCTCCAACCATCCGTACCATTTCCCTCTCACTGTGCTGTATCTCACCTCTTCGTCCTCCTCTCTCTTCAGCCACTCACCCTTCTCTTTGAGCGTATGCTGGTCGCCTGTCTCTCCGTCAGCTCCCCGATGCTCTGACTCCCCCAGAGCTCGTGGCCAATGCGGAAGTACGACCACAGCATCACCAGCATGGGCAGCAGGTACGTGGTGATGAAGAAGACCACGTTGTAGCTATGGGATAAAGTGGGAAAGGAGTATTGTTGTTATTATTATTATTATTATTATTATTATTAGTAGTAGTAGTAGTAGTAGTAGTAGTAGTGGTAGAATCAGTAGTGGTGGTTGTAGTATCGTACAGTTTCACCAACTCTCCCAGTAAATTTTGCCACCTTCCTCACGAATATGGTAACACTGCCACTGACTGGAACTCACCCATTCACTCAGGTTAAGGGTCGTGGCGTCAGATGTGAAGGGCCACGGCATGTTTTTTTTTTTTTTTTTTTTTTTTTATGCATTTTCAAGTGGGTTAATGCGGGGAATCTAAAATTAAGGAATTGCTTATTGCTTATTTTGTTTGATTTGTTAGAAGGAAGTGTTCATTCGTTTCATGTTTATTTAATACCTGTTAAGATATTTACATATTTATTTATTTATTTATATATTTATTTACTTCTTATTATTTCACTATTATTATTATTATTATTATTATTATTATTATTATTATTATTATTATTATTATTATTATTATTATTTATTTATTTATTTGTTTATTTACTTACTTTCTGAGGGGGGAGTGAAATTTTAGTGCTAGTATTCTCAATGCATAATATAAAAAATTACAAGAACAAAGTTTAACAGTAAGTGAATCACCATACGAGATTTTCTTCAAAATAACAAAGAAAAGAAGCCCCACACAATTGATAAAACTTTAATAAAGCCATATTCATTATAACTGGTTAAACGGATTGTTGTAGCAATAAATGAACGTATAATTCAACGGATGTCTCGATAAACGACACAGTAAAACAGGAGATTTTTGACATGTCAGATAGATAATGGAGGTCAATTTGTCTCCAGCTGGTTTATTTGCGGTACAGACGGATGAGTCAACTGATGTGAGTTGTGCACAGCTACGTTTGATTGTGATGCTTCGCTGTGTGAGAAATGAGGAATATCTGATTTATACACGACTTGAGACAGCCGCAACAGCTTGATATGTAACAGAAAAAAAAAAAAAGTGTTTCTTTTTTCAAATGGGAAAATTCTTGTGGAGTCAGTATGGATGGGATTCAGGAAATGCTGGGATCAAAATCGGGATTGTAGAAGCGTGTCAAGGGAACTAATTCAAAACGCCAAGGGGATTCATTGTCTGATTCATTGCTTTACACTGGCCTTGGAAACCCTCCCTGATGATCTTTGCAAGATCCTGAAGGCAGTGGTGAAATGTGTTGATTATGCGAAAGCTGGAAATCCCTTCAGAAAGGTGTTGTGTGGGACGCGTCTCCCATATGAGTACGTAGTTGATATATGGAGCAGTTAACCAGGTTGAATCTCAAGCACTAAGGCAAGGAAAGTAAATTGTTTGATCTCATGAACCGACTTCGTGCATTTCTTGCCAAGTTGCAAAACTGCCAAAGAAAATGGTGTATTGTTTGAGAATATTTTAACAGTTTTTGTTGACAATGAAGATAATCATATGCTTGACTTAACAATGAAACCTGGAATAATTGAGCACTTTATTTAATTGGAAAGTGAGTTCGAACACTACTTTCCAGAATTTTTCGACAAAATAAAATTGTAAAGGAATAGTTTTTTATTAACATTTTTTTTTCATACTGCTACCATTCCCGATGATGTTCAGGACAAATTCCTTGAAGAAAAATCTCAGGCACTATTGTTGTGCTGAGTGCACTGTCAGCGGAATGCTATTACATATTTATACGAATCTGGTTTCGTTTTCCTCTTACATACTCGTATATTGAATAAACCTGGACATGAAATGTGCTCTATCAGTGATAGCCTAGATAGTCACCTGATATCAAAGAAAAAGTGTCAGCCTTCCCACTGAACTATATGAAATAAACAGAGATCACCGTTATGAGTTATGAATTCAAAATTAGTGATGTCTGATATGTAGACCATGTAAATTTAAAACTGTAAGATTAGATTATGCTGATTCTCAATTATAAAGTAAAATGAAGACAAGCTGTCAAACCAGGGCACTGCTGTTAAATAAATGAATGAATATAAGAAACAAAAACAACGAAAGGAACGTGAAATAGTTTTGTTTGGAAAATATTAGCAGTTTTGGAGAATAGTTTAATCTGCAAACATTGATATTTGCCGTATATATACAACAACGTTTTAAAACTGCATGAAAACAGTCTCTTCATCTTCATCTTATTGTTATTATTATTTAGGTAGGGTTTCGAGAGAAAAGAAGGAAGGTCACGAGGATACTGGAAATTCTTCAAGGAAGGATTTAAATGAAAAGCATGAATACTGTGTATCTGCGTATTCACGTCTTGTTTTATAGCGTGCGGCATTTTTTTTCTTTATTTCTACTAGAACAATTACTTAACTGTAAGGTATCAGAATATTCTATTTATTTAATCGTGTTCCTTATGAGCAAGGTATGGTAGAAATGAAACGCTGCTTTGCGCACGTTTCAGAACAAGAGCAGAATATGTAGACCAGTCAGGGAGTGAAAGCATCAGTCAGTGGCAGTGTTACCATGTTCGAGTGTGGCAAAATAACTGAAAGAATACAAAGCACAATGTCAGTATTGCCGTTACACATTCTCAGCTCTCTGTGGTGCGTTCGACACGTGCAGGGCATCAGTGGAACATGGCTCCATAACATATTAATCCCGAGAACTGGTGTTTGTTACTGAATTCCTAACTATACTATTATCTAATAAGACAATTAGATGTCCTTTGGTTTGGTGGAAGTATTCATTCAGATAACGAAAGAGAGTAGTTTTAGCGAAAGATTCTCGAAAAGAGAAAGTATAAAATCCGAACTACATTTATATTTATTCCCCCCCTTTTTTTTTAAGTTCTCTCCTGTTAAAAGTTATGACCGTTATATCCTAGACTCCGATGTTTCCCTCCGTAACGTTACCGCTAGCCTTAAGATCCATACCAGTGACACATCTGCGTTGCGACCGTGAGATTCAGAAACCACATATACGCGCATCAAACAAGACCTATGCTATCGTCAATATGGTCCTTTCCCCGCCACCGCGCACGCTTTCCACCTCGATAACCCACGCGGATAACACGGAGCAGTGTCCGAAACACTTGGGAATCAAATGCTGACTGTGTGCAGTCTTTCAAGTATATCTTTCATATGTCTCCCATTCAGCCGAAGTCTCCATTCAGGTAAAGATGTGCCTCGTCTGTAATGCGTCTTCAGTTCCAAAACATATCAAAGCCAAATGTGTCATGCCTAAAAGTGTTTCAGGAACACCTGTAATGGAGATGTATGAGAGGATTTCCCTCACTAATCTCCACTGAGGGCATGAATATTTAACTCTCTCCCTATTTCTCTCTCTCTCTCTCTCTCTCTCTCTCTCTCTCCTCTCCTCTCTCTCCTCTCTCTCTCTCTCTCTCATATCCCACTTTTCATTCCTTCCTCTTACCCTGATCCTCTCTCCTCGTGCTTTCTCAGCAGTTCTAGTATCGAAGGAGCGAGAAATGAACGAAATTAATGTAATATCTGGTCTTATTCATCCTTCCCTCTCTTGGTACGAGCTACTCCTGAAAGTCACAATCACTCCTCTGATAAAGTGTGTGTGTGTGGACTCGTGCAGGTGTGTTGTGTAGTCGCATACTTGATCTTTTAGTGTTTATGTGATAAGGAGATAGACAGATAAATAGATTAAATAGATAGATAGATAGATAGATAAGTAAATAGATAGATCGATAGATTGGTAGATAGATAAACGAAAGAGAGAGAGAGAGAGAGAGAGAGAGAGAGAGAGAGAGAGAGAGAGAGAGAGAGAGAGAGAGAGAGAGAGAGAGAGAGAGAGAGAGAGAGATGATTTTTCAAGGTAAGTGTCCCCAAGTAAAGAAAACAAAAAAAAAAGAAAGTCTAATTATAGAAATCGATCAGACTTTCAGTTTCTTTTTTAAAACCCCCGACGTCTCCGCCTCATATATCTTGCCTGATGCGTAATAATCCTGTGGTTCTTATTCCCATCATGCCTCGGTGTTGTTATACAGATCTCTTATTAAATCATAATTCGTTCTTTACCATTCTCGGACTGCCCTCTGTTAATTCCGTTATTGTTTATGAGCTTTCCTGTTCCCACTTCCCCTTTCTTCTTTTTCCCTCACTGTATTGTTTCTCTGTTTCTCTTTTTTCTTTTTTCCGTATGCGTTCTTTAACCTTCTTCATCTTATCTCATCTGTTTTCTTTTTTTCTCCTATTCATGTGTTTTGCCATTTTTCTTCTCTCTTTGCCTTCATGTAACTTTCTTTCATTCATATTCTTCATTTTCCCCTCACCGTCCACACTCTTCTCCTTCAGTCTTTTCTCTCTCCTCGTTATATCACACACACACACACACACACACACAAAAAAAAAAAAATAATACAGACACATGAACGCACGCATGCACGCACGCTTATCTGATGTCTGATGAAAAGAGATAAATAATTGGTAGTGCTAATATGCAGAGTGAGTTATTTCATAAAAATTACATGTCGAAAAATTCAGCAGCTAACATGTGAGTGTGAGTGCGTGTATGAGAGAGAGAGAGAGAGAGAGAGAGAGAGAGAGAGAGAGAGAGAGAGAGAGAGAGAGAGAGAGAGAGAGAGAGAGAGAGAGAGAGAGAGAGAGAGAGAGAGAGAGAGAGAGAGAGAGAGAGATTAAATACATTTCTCTAATCTTTTCATTTCTCATGTGTGTGTGTAGTGAAGTTTTACATTTTTCAGCAGTTTCATTTTATATATTCATTCTCTCTCTCTCTCTCTCTCTCTCTCTCTCTCTCTCTCTCTCTCTCTCTCCTCTCTCTCTCTCTCCTCTCTCTCTCTCTCTCTCTCCTCTCTCTCCTCTCTCTCTCTCTCTCATACACGCACTCACACGTTAGCTGCTGAATTTTTCGATATGTAATTTTTATGAAATAGCTCACTCTGCATATTAGCACTGCCAATTATTTAAATAGTTTCCTGGACTTATAATTACTTGCATAGTTGTCGAACCTCCATCACGCTCCACCTGGCCCGGGAGTTTGTTAGGTTTA
Organism: Scylla paramamosain; assembly: GCF_035594125.1. Lineage (NCBI taxonomy): Eukaryota > Metazoa > Arthropoda > Malacostraca > Decapoda > Portunidae > Scylla > Scylla paramamosain. The sequence continues at coordinate 17,642,868 of NC_087165.1, read as the reverse complement.
CATATTAGTTTATTTAATTTCTGCGGGAGCACGTCGGAAATTTTGGTGGTGCGGGATCACTGCCAAATACGTGACCCATCTCGATGTCTGGAAGGAGGCACTGGATCCGTGACTCTTGCTGTGTTTTAACCTCTTTAGAATGAGATCAGAACGCTGCTCCTTGTTCTTCTTTCGGCTGTTCCTGTTACGGTTAGTCGTAAGGGATTCACCTTAAATTTTTGTTTTTCATCCATAAACCTTCCTCTTAGGTCTTCCTCCCTTCCTTCCCCCTGGTGGGTTCATCTCTAGCGTCATCCTCCCCATGTAGTCTTTCTCTCTCTCTATCTGTTGATAGCGATACGCGTATGGGTGTGTGGCCGGTAGGTGTAGAATTTCTCATGTTTCTTTCTTTATTTATTTATCTGTTCATTCTTTCATTAATTCGTTCTTTGACTAATCCTTTTACTGTTTATACTTTTTATACTTTTTTTTATTATTACCGGTTCACAAATTTTTTTGTATCTTTGTGAAGAGAAAAGTGGCTTTCTATTGTCTATTGATATCCATTGCATATTAGTCTGCCTCGTGGTGTGAAGCAAGTCATTAATCTTTACTCTTCTCAGTATTACTGCATTGCATCATGTAGCTTCTACGTCAGACTAGCTCTGCAATATATTGAATAGCAATAAATTATTTTTGCCTGTGTGCAATATTATTATATTCATCAACAGGACTTCTAACGCAAAACCAGCGTTGAGCACTTTGCTGAATGATCATTCACTATTATCACAATAAACTATTATTTTCTTTAATCAGACTATGTCATGTATGTTCTAATCTCACTGTAACCTTTTACTTATTTACTTATTTCTGGGGTTGTTTTCGTCATGATAGTTATCACTCCCTGCCTAGTTTGTACACATAACTCATGTTTTATATCTTTCAATATGCTGAGTGTTATTGATTCCTTAGAGATGATAAGACACTCATTGAGAAATTCAGTGAAGTAGGAAAGCTGTCTTTATAACGCCAAGAACTGTGGCCCCGATGCAAGCCATCTCATCTCCTGCGTTTGCAGGAAAGCGAGAATGTGCTGTATGTGATGATGTTTGTTCCATTACGCTTGGCGGGCGCTTCTCAGAAACATTATCATAAACACCCGCCCAGTCGTCTCGTTTTCAGACATTCAGACAGACATAGCCAAACCACACGCCATCACAGAATGTAGACGCAGGTTCTTCAGTGTCAGATGTATTGATCACTGGAATGCCTTGCCAGACAATGTCGTGAGTGCCATCTCCATAGAGGCATTCAAGAAAGGACTCCATCTATCGTTGGGAGAGGCACTGTTTTCTTACACTGATTGAAGCCACCATGAGTGGACTGACATTCCACAGCCCCTCCCATTTATAATCGCACTCCCACAGCATTGTAGTTTTGCACTATATGAACTTCTTTATTAGCAAAAATTATACAGACTTGCATATGGCACACAATTCCGACCAATTCTCACTGAAATATACTTTCATCGTAATGCTTGTTAGGAGAACTGGCGTACCAGTAGGTCTGAGCTACTTGATATTTCAACCCAGGTCCATCCAGCACCCAGGGTCTACGCATGTGTGAACAGCCGCGCCAACCTCATTTGCGCTCTGCCGTCACGGAGTGAGCATCTCGTCGCTGCTCTGGTGATGAATTCGGTAGATGATATATTCGGCTCAATGTTTCTTGGAACGGTTTGAATACTCAGATAAATTGTTTTCGTGTCCAGTACGATTATTCTTATTTTATTTATTTATTTATTTATTTATTTATTTATTTATGTTTATTTATTTATTTATTTATCTATTTATCTATTTATTTATTTTTTTGTGATCTTCGTTGCCTCAATAAAGTCATCTTTTGATTTCCAATGGACCACACTCGATAAGGAACGAATTCGCTTGTAAAAATTAAAGCGTATGACTGAGTGATAAGGTAGATATTGTACTTGTACTTCAATAAATACATCTATTTAACATCTTGTTCTTTTTCTTCCTTATTCTAAAGGCTGCGATCCTATCATATCGCACCGCACCGACCAGTCAAATGGACATGTTTACATATGAATTCGTCCTTTATCGAGTGTGGTCCACTGGAAATCAAAAGTAGACTTTATTGAGACAACGAAGATCACAAAGAAATGTAAAAATATAATAGTATTGGACAAGAAAATAATGTATCTGAGTATTCAAACCATTCCAAGAAACCATGAGCCGAACATAATTATCATCTACAGAATTCATCATCAGAGCAGCGAGGAGATGCTCACTCTGTGACGGCAGAGCGCGGGTGTTCACGCATGCGCAGACCCTGGGTGCTGAATGGATCTCGAGCGAACCCACACTGGCATATTGTTTAGAGAGAGAGAGAGAGAGAGAGAGAGAGAGAGAGAGAGAGAGAGAGAGAGAGAGAGAGAGACTGCGCATGCACATCATACACACACACCCACACACACACACACACACACACACACACACACACACACACACACTCACACACACACACACAATATCGTTCAAGTTTCAAGGCTAGACAAGAGATGAATTTCAGTAATAATGCTGAAAAGTTGCAATATTTAATTAATCTTATTGTTTTATGATCATGATTACCAAGTTCTTATTATACAAGTAGGAACTGCTCGCCTTTTGCAGCTTACTGGTCTTCTGATAATCTTATGTTCTTACGTACAGTTACATGAAGAATCGGTTAAAAGTGGAAATCAGCTCTACAAATAGTCTTTAATGAGCTCATCTTGAAACTCTGGCCTAAAACTCAGTAATTACCGTGAGCACTTAGCTCCGGCAAAGGGCATGAAAAAACTCAACATTCCATTCAAAGTTGTATGCATCAGCCAATAGCAGTGTGAGTAAAGCTGCAGGGAAATGGTTCATGTAGGGGGGGGTAAGCCAAAATAGGGTCGCTGAAATATAGGGAAAGGCAAACAAAATTGACTGCGTGTGAATATTGGAACACAAGCTGAATGGGGTGCGTGGGGCGGCGGCCGAACCTTCCAGTGAGTGCTTTTAGAACTGCGCGTAATATTTCAAGTTGTCTGTACGCGTTGCTTTGCCCTACCTTGCCTTGCCTCAGCAATCCTAGCTTCCATTACCTTGAAAGCAGCTACCCTCACCGCCTCGTCGCAATCTGCTCAAATTATTCCCTCCAGCCACTCTCACACACGTCGGCCTCCACCGCTGTGTGTCAAGGCAACCTATTTAACTGCACACGACCACTCCATCGCGGCAGTTAAGCTCCAACTTGTAACCATGCACCGCGCCCCTTCTTTACTTTTAACTCACCTCCTCCTCTTCCTCTTTCACCTCCTCTTCCTCTTTCACCTCCTCTTTCTCTTCCTCCTCTTCCTTTTCTTCCTCCTCTTCCTATTCATTCTCAACCTTCTCCATCTCTTCCTCTTCCTCTTTAATCCTTGTCATTATTTTTCCTCCAGCTTCAATTCCATGCAATCAGTGTTATATCTTCCGTTTTCCACGTATCCACATGCATAGTTGGCGTTTTACAGTGTGTGTGTGTGTGTGTGTGTGTGTGTGTGTGTGTGTGTGTGGGTGTGGGTGTGTGTGTGGGTGTGTGTGTGTGTGTGTGTGTGTGTGTGTGTGTGTGTGTGTGTGTGTGTGTGTGTGTGTGTGTGGGTATGTGTGTGTGTGTGTGTGTGTGTGTGTGTGTGTGGGTGTGTGTGTGGGTGTTTTGCAAGGGCAGGCTTTGGTGTCATTACGTTGCCATCGAACTTCTCCCTCAGCCTCCAGTTAGTGTGCGAGTCAGCTCTCGCTTTTTTACAGAGTATTTACTCCCCACGAAAACATTTCGGTGACTCTCCTATTCCATGCTTTCCCCACTGGAACTCGATATTTCAACCCCCCAATGAGTTCTCGTGGTTTAAACGTGACTAGTCTCTTATCCTTCCCTTCTCCTCCATTTACGCAGCAGCACTCCTTGATTTGTTTACCCTCTCGTTTTAACAAGGTGAAATTAGCTATAATGGAAAACACATTTGTCACCATTACTGATAGCTATTGCTATTCCATCAAACTGATATTACATTCTGTTCAGTAAGGTAAGTGTATGTTTGCCTGTAGAGATGAAAATTCTTAGCTTCGGTTGTTAGCTTCCTTCCTTCGTGTTTGTCACCGCGTCTTCTTCACTCGGTACATAATACATTTAAATACTCATACTACTCAAGTACAGGCGTGGTCAAAAGTCTTATACCCTGCCGCATTCAATGATTTGATTTGTTTTCTCTTAGTCTTTTGTCCTGTGATCTGCTGGTAGTCTCCTTACAAAAACTGGTAATTGATAGATATGCAGCAGATCAGAAGATGTTAGATTGAAAGTGCTAATCACAGTGGTAATGAGAGTAGCAGGTTACTTGACAGACTTCATAACTGTACTTGTAATTAAATTTTTCTGACTTTCACTCCATATTTCCTTTATTTTTTTTTTAACTCATGTTGGTGTTTAATTTGATGTAGTTTCAATTTCACTTCCTTCATCCCTTTTTCATTTTCACTGCGTTTATCTTGTGTCAATCTTTCTCTTTCTTTATTCGACCCCTTCTTTCCCTTCCACTCCTGTTGCCAAGACTTACATGTGCTCCTGTCTGCTGCTGCTGGTGAGTCCGTCTGGCCACCTCAGGATGCAGCCTCTCCGCACCTCATTATTCTTGTACCTGCAATAAAAAAAGAGACAACCTCATTAATGAATGAAATAATTGGTCATAATTTTGCAATTGGAGAGTCCCACCCTTGCCTGGTGACGACGCTAATTATGGTGATATCTTTAAGTCTATCACTGTATTTTTACCACATACAAATCAGTCATGCAGTTGGTTTTTGTGTCTCATAGTGGTATATACAAGCAGCCTTGCATCAGCCCATGTGATGTACGCTTTGTATTCTTGGTTATATTCAGTACGAAAGTTCAGGTGTATATGTTAGACATGTGTTATATTACATGTACACAATTAATTCCAGATCATAATGTATTACTCATAGGGTTTCTTTGTGGCTTAGGATAAGTGTGTGTAGAGAAAACAGAAGATTGAAATATAAGATGATTTTGTTCCAAGTTCTGGTGTTGATCTTCTAGGTTTAAGAATACCAGCCACGGAGAGACCACGTTAATATTGAGATGAGTGTAAGTCACGGAGATTTAATATTACGGCCTGAAACTTCTTCCTGAGTTCTCGGTTGGAAGGAGAAAGTAATAAATCTCGAGGATATTCATATCATATAAGATTCCCAGGACATCATCATAATTCCAAGTGACTGAATGGGATGACACATTAGCATCATCACATCATCACAACCAACACCACCCTCGCCACCACGATCGCCACTACCACCATCACCACAGACATTATCATCATTATTACAAACGAAATAAAAATGGAAATGTTGTAAGGAAGACCCGGTAAATATATAAAAGAAAATGTGTAAAAAATTATTATTGATTTTGTCACTCATAAATAGTTCATAGGTAGTTAAATAAAACATATAAAATTTAAAACCTCTGGGGATTAACCATCGTGTCTTAAGGGCATATGAAAATAAGGAGATTGCAAAAGGCTAGTTGATCTACGTACGCCAGACACTTAAAACTTTACCATTCTATAATTATTCGGTCTTTTCTTAAAACAGTCTATCTATTCTAGATGTATCCTGCTTTGCCTCCCTCTCGGCAGCCCCAGTGTCTGTGATGAACAGGCCATAAACTGTGCCAGAGTTCCTTTTTCGCCGTCCATCCATCCTTCCTTCCTCTCTTCCATCAGTCCCCATCAGTCCCTTCTTTCTTCTTCCCACAGTAAAGGAGTTCTGCCTCTGTCATACCCGTGTTTCATTCCTACATAATACCATTGATTATCCGCCACTTTTCTTCAAAATGCGAATCTGCCAGCATCATCTCAGGATATTCCCACAAAGATTTTTAATTTTCCGTGTGTATTAGTATTATTATTATTATTATTATTATTATTATTATTATTATTATTTATTTATTTATTTTTTTTTTTTTTGAGGGAAATGGCTGATTTTGTTTTTCCGTGTTTGTACTCATGCATGATAAAAATCATTCTATTCTAAAATTATGGATTGCTTCTCCACCTCCAGGCTCTCACATCACCACGTTCAATTTGTTCCTCTCAACTCCACGTTCTTCAAAATCAAATGAAAGATACGTCTGTTATCCTTCTCTTGACGAAGTTTTTGATATCAGACGAGCGCTTTTGAATTGAACTGATGAGGATTAATTTATTTCTTATTTTTTACAAAGATTGGAGGAAGAGATGAGGTAAACCTCTTACATGGTGTTTTTATCTTTTTATTTTATTTATTTAGTTAGCTATTGCTGTTATTATTACTATTATTATTATTATTATTATTATTATTATTATTATTATTATTATTATTATTATTATTATTATTATTATTATCATTATTATTATTATTAATATTATTATTAATATTAATATTATTATTGTTGTTGTTGTTGTTGTTGTTGTTGTTGTTGTTGTTGTTGTTATTATTATTATTATTATATCTTAATGTATTTACTTTATTTTATTTATTTATTTATTTATTTATTTATTTATTTATCTATATTTACTTATTTATTTATTTTTTTATTTTTTTTTTACAAAAGTGAAGAAAACTGGCCAAGTGCACAAAAAGGGAGAAAAGACCCTGCTACTCCCAAAAGCTTTGATAGAGAGAGAAAGAAAAAATAAATAAATTGAGGCCAATTTAGTTCTGGAACATGTTGGTACAGACAACAAGAAAGACTGTCATGTAGTTGTATATCATGCTGCTATTGATTATTCTTCTCTTCAAAAAATAAGTATGGCTTGTATTTTTAGATGTTATGGTGTCTTAACATCTAAACGGCTCAAGTAGAAGTTATTATGACTTTCGTTAATGTCTTCATGATTCAGACAATAATTCGGCACGTATTCTGCATCATCAGTAAAAAAAAAAAAAAACACTTTCGGAAAATACAATAATCATATCTGAAAAATAACTGTGACAAGTAAAAGTACAGCCTAATGAGGGTAGCGTGTACGCGTAGTATTTAGTCTGATTTTTTTATGCCCTATTATACCATTATACACAATTGGGGCTAAATATTTCAATTGATCTAATTCTTTTTTTTCTTTTTAGTTGAACAATACTATCAAACTTTTGTGTTCTCTCTGAAGTGACCCACTTTACCAAACATTTTAATATTGCGAGATGGTGAAAAGAACATGGACTGAGAAATTGAAATTCGATATCCTGACTGTACACTTTATTGGCTTCTTCACGGAAGTATCGGAGAAGTTCACAGGGCACGGCAGTGTAATCAGGTAAGGGTTATAAAGCTCTCACTTCCCAGTCTCTGTTCCCATCGCCACATAATACCAGTCTCAATGTGCAAGGGCGTCTCAAAGCATCTCATAGAGACAGATATAAAATCGCCATTTCTTAGTCTCGGCTCATCTTCACCACCTACCAATATTTACCACGATGCCATTGAACTCTAATATATGAAGCTAAACAATCAGACTGAGCTTTCACTCCTAGCTCTTCCTGCCTTTCATCTCAGTTACATCGTCCTCAGCACTCACTTCTCCGGGACTACCACTCTTGTAACACCGATATGATGAAAAGCACTTCCTGAATGATCTCACAAAAAAGCCTCGCTAGTCAGAACACTCATTATCACTTACAGAATCGTGAAAATAACAAAATGCATGAATATAACATGCATGTTTTTCATTATTATTACCATTCTTCATCATCATCATCTTCTTCTTCTTCTTCTTCTTCTTCTTCTTCTTCTTTTCTTCTTCAGGTTTTTAATTTATTTAGTCTTTCATCTTTCGAAAGCTGCAGTCTTTCTCTCTCTCTCTCTCTCTCTCTCTCTCTCTCTCTCTCTCTCTCTCTCTCTCTCTCTCTCTCTCTCTCTTTTCAATCGACCACACTGTTTCACCAACTCTGTCACAGAAATGTTGTCACGAGGGGACATGCGAACGGTATCACACTGGCACAGACTAATGTTCTCGCTAGCTGAAAGGTCTACGTATTTCGGTTTTGTTTTACATCGTCCAGTCAACTAACGTTGTGTTTCTGTTAAAACCGTTATTTGACTATAAGGTACTGGATTTTACAAATAAAACTAAACTGGTACTGTCCACTCAGATAATGTTTTTTGTAGGAATAAAGAATGTTTGCAACACGTTATGAAACAAGGAGGGAATATGTAGGTCAGCCATTGAGCGAGGCCATTGATCGGTGACTGTGTTAGCAAGTTCGTGTCTTCAGTTGGCAGAATCATTGCTACATAGTTGGGAAACAGGGTGCGGGTAAAGTGAGTGTTTAATCGTATGTTTTTACTTAAATACTTAAAAAAAGTTAATCTTTCCATTATTGTTTCATTCTTGCCTTTCTTTATCTTTACGCTGTACAAACCTTACAGTTTTCAATTATCATGAGGCTCTTTACGCCCATCATATTGGATAGAATATGTGCACCGCTGTCTCGCCCTGCAACTGACTCGCCCCTCACTATCATCGGCTGTTTTTCAATCCACTACTTTCTGAATTTCCTCCTCTATTTTCCTTCCATTTCCGTCAGAAACACTCCTGCACATCTCTCCCTACACCACTCAACCCTTCGTCCCACTCGCGTCACACCCGTTCCCACCACTTCACTACGATTTTTATCCTTTAATGTTCACTGTTTTATAAATTCCCCAAACTTTACTATGAACTCTTCTTGATGAAACAAAATAGCAAAAGTGCCGGAAAATTTTAATATTCTCTCTTGCTTTTGAGATTAACATTCATCCCTGTAAGTTGATAAATGAAATAATATAGTCGGTTATATTCCTGACAAGACATCATCTCTCAAGCTATTCATAAATACAACAGAGAAATAAGCAAATCTCTCCACACACAATCATACGTGCTTTTCACCTTCCAGGCTATCATAAAAAAAAAAAAAGGCACATAAATTAAGAAATTTCTGCAGACAAAGCTATGTGTGCGTGTCACTCCCCAGTCTATTCATGAATCTTAAAAATAAACATAAATCTCTTCACACACAACTGCATACGCATCTCATTTAGGTTGCCACTCACCACCTCTCTCTCTCTCTCTCTCTCTCTCTCTCTCTCTCTCTCTCTCTCTCTCTCTCTCTCTCTCTCGTAAGAATAGAAGAGAAGAGGATCTGCAAAAGGCCAATAGCGTAGAAGTTCCTTTATAGAACATATCTACGTATCCATCTCCATCCCTATCTCCATCCATAGATTTATCTAATAATTTTTTAAAGCTCTCTGTTGACTCGGCACCAACATCTTGATTACTAGTGTATAATAGAGTCTTAAGTAACGCCAGTAACCCGGAGAATGTTTGCAAGAATTAGTTTGTGTTGAATTAATTCGCACACCTCATGGCTGGTCTCTATAGTGGTGTCTTACAAGCAGTAAAGCCCTACGTTGAACGTTGAACGCTGAAGAATTAAGATTGCGACAGACAAACAGCTCGCCACAATTTACTTCAGTCAATTTAAAACACCGCTATTTTGTGTGTTCTCTGAGTCAAACTGAGCAGGAATACTGATGAGCCACTGAGTCACATTCAGGCAAAGTGAAGATTGTATGTATAATTATGTCTCAACCTTGACGTACAGGCGGAAGTCCACTGGCAAGACATATCAAATTTATTTATTAACGATATTTTCTTACATCACTAAGAATGCCTTATAATAGACGATCACGTGTGTGTGTGTGTGTGTGTGTGTGTGTGTGTGTGTGTGTGTGTGTGTGTGTGTGCATGCTTGTGTTTGTGATGTAAAACAAGGAACACGTTGTAGGTTACTTCCTGTTCGTTCCCGTCACTCAGCACGGGATATTAGGAGTAATAACAGCAACCTACACTCCAGTAAATATGTTGTGTCCCGCGCCCTCCCTCTGACGCACACTATCTTGCATGTTTCTGCTGCCAAGGCCAGCAAAACTTGAAAAAAAAAAAAAAAAAAAAGGCTCACTAAGGTGCTGGTCCAGGAACAAAGTCGAAAGTGACAGACAAAAATTACAGAATAAGTGTCTTGAAACCTCCCTCTTGAAAGAGTTCAAATAATAGGAAGGTAAAAATAAAGGAGCAGGCAGGAAGAAAGATATATGAATGAAAATGCTGGTTAACTCTTGCATTAAAGAGGTGGACAGAATAGAAATGAGAGAAAGAAGAAAGTCTTGTGCATCGAAGCCGCGGAAGGACGGGAGGTATGCAGTTAGCATACCTGTAAAGAAGTCAGTTCTTTTTCCCCGCATATTTTCTTGGAATATTGAACATTGATGGTGAAAGCTTGCGTGTCAGTTTTTCTCCCTTTTTTTTATTTTCCATCCTGTAGCCCTCATTTTTGGGGGAGGATTTATTTGATAGCTTAATCTTATGTGTTCATTATGTTGTTGTGTGATGTATTATTATTTTTTTTTTCTCTTTGCTTTAATGTTATCATAATCCGACTGCTGCCACCACTTTGTAATGGTGGTAAGATGGAAGGGAAATCTTGTGATGTAATGATTGTATTAGTCTTAACAATAAGTGAAAGACGGAAGGACGGACACAGTATTTATTCAATTTGAGAGATGCCCGCTGAATTGGGACGATGCAAAATAATGAAAAATGGTGAACAGTCGAAAACAGAAGAAGAGTGACTTTCTCATATTATATATTTTGTTTTCAGCTCTCTATCACTTGTAGCCATTATGTTTTGTTAGTATATTGTGAGCTTCTTCAATAATATAGTCTTCAGCGTATGATCTTGCTATTTTTTTTCTTTTTTGCAATAGGAAAACTATCTAAGGGCAAAAAGATCATAATACAGTTTCAAAAAAGAAATACGAATGAATCAAACGATAGATATGCCACTGCCAATTTAATTTCTAAGGTGACTTGATACTTTTCTTCTTCCTTTTTAACAGTTCAAGTCACAGGCAGGAAATACAAATACGGAAAGAGAATTTCAGAGTTTATCGGTGAAAGGGATGAAAGAGTGAAGATTTCGGTTAACTCTTCCATGAATGAGGTGGACAGAATAAGGGTTAAAACAGGTGGAAAGTCTTGTGTAGCGCGGCGGCAAGGCATGCTGTATTCAAGTTCAGAACGAAAAGTAATGGTAGAATGGAAATAACGGTAGAATATCATGAAAAATTGCATCGTTACGGAGGCGAGTGCAGAGAATTAAGACAATCTGTTAGAGTGGAGAAATTTGCTTTAATATCAGTCACTATCGTAATGTCTTTATACATGTACGTGTGTGTGTGTGTGTGTGTGTGTGTGTGTGTGTGTGTGTCTATATATATATATATATATATATATATATATATATATATATATATATATATATATATATATATATATATATATATATATATATATATATATATATATATATATATATATATATATATATATATATATATATATATATATATATATATATATATATATATATATGACCAGTTGTTGTGGAGCCTTAAATCAATCAATGATTTATATACATGCTGTTTCTGTGATAAATATCATTTATTAATTTATTCGTATATTTATTTTATTTATTTATTTTTTTATTAGCAGTATTTTTATCATGCGTATTTATTCTTTACATTTGTGGTGTATTCATTGACATAGTTCATGACATGAATGTTCTAGAAATAAAGAACGTCGAAGTTTTTTCTCTCCTTTTCTTTCTTCTTCTTCAGTGTTGATTTGTCTTGTCCGTTTTAAGTGGGTTGTTTTGCATAAAGACTGCTTATTGTTTTGCATGTATGAAAGCCTTCTCAATGA
>NC_087165.1:17621011-17626011 GCF_035594125.1 Scylla paramamosain | reverse complement strand
GCGTGCGAGAGAGAGAGAGAGAGAGAGAGAGAGAGAGAGAGAGAGAGAGAGAGAGAGAGAGAGAATGCAAGAAGCGAGAGAAAGCCACAGTGAGTAGGATAGATCGGGAAGCCGCATTTGAAACAGAGCTTGTAAAGATTCATGCTTCCACTCATCCTCGCTCTTCCTCGCTTTCCTCGCTCTTAGTGGGGGGGAGAGAGAGAGAGAGGAGAGAGAGAGAGAGAGGAGAGAGAGAGAGAGAGGAGAGAGAGAGAGAGTAGTTGCTAAAGTGGGAAAGAATATTCAGTCTAAAAAGTAAAGCGACGCAACTGAATCATCAAAAAATAGAAATAAAAAGTAAGCAAAAATGAGGTCAATCTGGAGAGAGAGAGAGAGAGAGAGAGAGGGAGAGAGAGAGAGAGAGAGAGAGAGAGAGAGGAGAGAGAGAGTGAGAGAGGAGAGGAGAGAGAGAGAGAAATTGAGAGGACAAAAAATGTCTCTTGGAAATAGATTTTTTTTTTTATATTTTGCATTTTTTTTATTTACTTACTCTTCGTTTCTTCGTTTTCTGTTATTTTGCTACCTGCGTAGCAACCTAATTAATATTCTTTCATTCGATCTTTATATTATGCTTACTATTCTCTCTCTCTCTCTCTCTCTCTCTCTCTCTCTCTCTCTCTCTCTCTCTCTCTCTCTCTCTCTCTCTCTGATATTTTCTCCTTCCCCTTCCACATGGCATTCTCTTTTCCTTTTATATGTATATTTTTACCTATCACCTTTCTCGTCCACTGTCCACGTCTCCCTCTCTGACATTTTTTTTTTATTGTATTTTTCTCTCTTTTGTTCCTTCCTTTTCCACTATTGTATTTTTTTCTCATGTGAGTGAGACTCTTTGACTGCGTCCCTATTCCTACTCTGTGCGTGCGTGCATGCGCACGCTCGTGCGTGCACGCGTGCTTGCGCGCTCGCGCTCTTGCGCCCACTTCTTTGAAATAAGAGAAGAAAAAAAGACATTCTGCGGAATCTTTCAAATGTCCTTGAAGAAGAGTTAAGGGCGAAATGAAACGAAAGGGATCCCTGCTGGAACTGTCACCTCGCAAAAAGGCATCCCCGTCAAGGACAGCGCGTTTTACAGGACGAAGCTGGCGACGAAATTCCGGCAGGATTTATAACAACACTGTTGACTCATTGTTTACAAAGGATAATATAATTCTAGTTTAATGGTTCAAGTGAAGACACGAAAGGTAGATCTGTCATGTATAATTCAAATTGTGTTAAATGTGTGTGCGTGTGTTTTCCGGATGTGGAAAGTCTACCCCCTCATTGTAACTGCTAAGGCAGCAAATAATGATTGAATGTCTAACATGCATCTTTCTGTACAAGATAATGTTGATTGCTTATGTTGCTACTACTACTACTACTACTACTACTACTACTACTACTACTACTACTACTACTACTACTACTACTACTACCACCACCAGCATGTACTTCTAATATTTCTTTTTTTTTTTTTTTATGTAGGAAGGATACTGGCCAAGGGCAACAAAATCACTTTATCCGTTACTTTTCTAATACTAATGCCAGTAGTACTATAATAGTACACAAACACACACACACACACACACACACACACACACACACACTCAACCTGTCATCCTGACGCCACAGCATAACTTAAGGAATTATTACCGTACCAGTTACTTCTACAATTCGAGTGTGTGTGTGTGTGTGTGTGTGTGTGTGTGTGTGTGTGTGTGTGTGTGTGTTCTCAACAATTGAGCATGTGTGCAAAAGTAAGTTTGTGGGAAGGTGGTAAACTTGAACGTAGGTGAATTCAGAATCGGAAGGTGAGCAAAGAGGTGGAGCTTTATTCGCGATGAAGGTTTAAGTGCGTGACTGTCACGTGGAATGGTGTGGGCCGAGGACGGGGCGAGAAGAGAGTTGAAGCTTGAATCCCTGGAGATGTTACACAGGAAGTGGAGAAGGAAGAAAGGAATAGATTACAAGTGGCAGGTAGACAGACAATCAACAAGAGAGAGAGAGAGAGAGAGAGAGAGAGAGAGAGAGAGAGAGAGAGAGAGAGAGAGAGAGAGAGAGAGAGAGAGAGAGAGACTAATATATATATATATATATATATATATATATATATATATATATATATATATATATATATATATATATATATATATATATATATATATATATATATATATATATATATATATATATATATATATATATATATATATATTAAAAAACAGATAGAGACCATCAGTTAAACAGTTCGATAGAAAGACATACAGACAGACAAACAGAAAAGTAAACCTGTATCTAGACATAAAGATGGATAAAATACGAACATACAGATTGATAGACAAATATATAATATATAGATGAAGAGACAGATAGAGGATCAGATAAACAGACCGATTGATAGACAGACAGATGAACAATTACATGAACCTGTAGATAGATATACAGATGGATAAACATGCTTATTAGAACAACAGGCAGATAGGCAGAGAAACACAGATAGATAAACATATAGAAAGACAAACATATAAACATATAAACAGATGAATAGACAGACAGGCAAATAAACAGATATCCAGACAGACATGCAGATGGATAAAGAGAGACATATACAAACAGATGGACAAACAAATAAAACGGAACATAGACAGACTAAATACAAGTCCCAAAAGACTATTTCCGTTGTCATTTCTCCACAACTTTGTTGAACTAAAATTAAAAACAAGATTAAGTATTTATTTCCCTTTATGTTCTGTGAAAGTGCTCGTTTAGCTGAAATTTGACTTGTTGCTAACGGGGAAGTTAATATTGCGGGCGAAATGTTCTCGTAATTATTGGTATTAATGATGTATTCTTACCAGATTTTGACTCTCTCATCTCTGGAACTCTCTGCTCGAATCTATTAATTTAGCTTCTTGTGAAATGAAATACTTATAAAGAGATTCGGCAGCTAGATTGGAACTCTTTTCTACTCACTTTTCTTATGGGCGATAAATGAGTTGTGATTCTGGGGGGAGGGGACTGACGTTTTTCTCTTAATGTGAAGAAGTAGATTAGCTTCCTTTGCATGTAAAAACCATGGGCAGTAAACTTAAAAGTATGACGGTTAGAGAAAAGATACTCTGTCGTCTGGAGATACTACTCAGCACCACTGCGTTAGTCTTTGTACTAGAATGAATTGGAATAAAATGAAAGCTTTACTGAGTGCAGTGCGACGGTCACTTCCACCAGACTACTTCGGGCTTCCCTTGTAATTGAAACTATTATTTAACACAGTGATGACGGCCAAGGTTATTTGAATATTGAAATGCATGGGCTCTGTGTGATATTCAGAACAAAGAAATCATATATTTCTTTTTTACTATGGTCGTCAGAACGCCTCCCTTGCAGTGATGGCTATTCATAGCACGAGCAAGAGGATGAACGATCAGGGTAATTAGAGAAATTCATTTATGACATTGTATGGCGTCACGTAGGGGAAGGTGAAGGGTAGCGATGCTGCAGGTGCTTGTCATAAGCCCACGGATTGCAGCTGTCTGTAATAGTGTGTGTGCGTGTGTGTGCGTGTGTGTGTAAGCCGAGAAGTGCAAAGATAGATACTGAAAAGCTTCGGTGAAACTTGGTTTTTATGAGATGGATGTGATTACTAGTATTGTATTCTAAAGAGAAGAGAATCTATTGCACTTCCCACAGCTCTTGTCTGCAAGCAGACTCCTGTAGGTGACACCTTACCAGTAGAAAAATACTGCCCTTATATCTGTGATGTGCTAGAACTTGAAAGCTGTGACTGGATTGTTGCTTTTGGAAGTATTTCGCACTGTGCCTGGGAGCTCAAAGCTGGACCTCTTCAGAGTGATAGTAAAATGGATTTATCTCCTTGGAAATTCTCATGTTTGTTTATATACATATATATATATATATATATATATATATATATATATATATATATATATATATATATATATATATATATATATATATATATATATATATATATATATATATATATATATGTATATATATATATATATATATATATATATATATATATATATATATATATATATATATATATATATATATATATATATATATATATATATATATATATATATATATATATATATATATATATATATATATATATATATATATTATTATTGTTATTATTACCCTTTTATTTTTTTAAGCCAAAAAAGGAAAGAAATAGTGACCTAAAGTGGCTGTTGTTCCTCCTCATTTGTTTTTCAGTTCCGTCCAGTTGTCCTTTTATATTATATTGGTGTAGTACAGAAGAGGCAATCGGAACAATTAATTAAAGGAAACTCTGCATGAGTTGTTATACAAAGGTTTTCACTTTAACAAGTACAGTATGAGTATCAATTTTTTTTCCCAGTTACTTTCCGACAAGAGAAAACTTATTTATCACGTTATTTTTTTCCCATTAGTTTTGTCGCTCGCTGGGTGGTATTCGAGCACTGTTGACAATCTTTATACACACACACACACACACACACACACACACACACACACCCACACACACACACACACACACACACACACACACACACACACTGTACAATAACTAAATAATGTTTAGATGTCTGTAACTTGTACAGAAGTCAGCTCGTCAGTTCCTCCCGTAGGTGATGCCATTAGCTTGGACTACGTCGTAATGCTTTCATCAGGGATTGCACTTGTGTTATCGAGATAACGGACAACCAACGTTGAGCTGTTTGTACGTCCAGACTCCAGACTACTGCCCAATTAGGTGGAGCTGAATGTCTTTAATGATAATCCTTCATCCTTCAAGGGAAAATAGAGAAAGGATAAACAAGAGCAGACCTTTTTTCTCTAACGAGGCTGTTCCTCATTAGCCTTACCATCCAGAGTCAAGGATGTAAGATGATAAAAGGCCAGGGCTCCCCATCACTCTCTCCACTCATCAGATCAGTGCATCACCATGCAAGACTAAGGTTCTTGGA
>NC_087165.1:17568511-17616011 GCF_035594125.1 Scylla paramamosain | reverse complement strand
TCTGTGATACTGTGCCTTTCGTCTTCAAAAAAAAAAAAAAAAAAAAAAAAAACACTTGTACGCAAAGGTTCATGCATAGATTATTACAGTCGTGTCAGAAGTTCCCTAACCCGCACTAATTTTTGCTGTTTTACCTTCTTCCTCAGTCTTAACTTTTATGATATGGCAGTCTTCTTACAAGACCCAGCCAGTGATTGGCGCTCAACAGGTCAGAGGACTTATGATTGAGGAATATCGCTAAGTACTTGTGCAGCAGACGTGCCTGTGGTGTTACTCGAGTACCAGGTATTTCTGAATCCTTGCTAGCTGTCAGTGACTGTCTTTTGCATCAACCTAAAAATTGTCTGACATATTTCCGTCAAGTGTTTTCACGCATTCAGATGGCACTGCCTCAGATTTTTACCGTTTATAAAGAAGCTGAATTTTTTTTCATGAGACTTTTGCTTAATATTCAAGCCTATACGAACGTGGGCATTCTTTCTTTCCTGGCAATAGCACAACATCATATTAGTATCCTAATGAATATGTCTCTGACCTTGACTCCCCCGTGCTTTATAATGCTTGTGAAATATCCTCTTATTTTCTGTTCATTATTCAAGCAGTTCCCAGCCTTATCAACATCTTTTTTGTTGGAGTCACAGATTTTGAGCCTCCGCTTTTAGACCACAACGTTGTATCCGTTTTTCTATAGCCTATCTCTGTCTTTTTGAAGAGATTTTGAATTATCTACGACGTCTTGCAAAACCACAATTTTTTTCCTTTCTTTTGGCTTATTTTTTTTTTTTATCATCTTTGTGGATTTAATGAATGATACTGTGCAGGTAACCTTCCAGCTAGAGCTACTGGAAACATATAAGAGATGAGTGTGTAAGTCACCACTCCAGTTAATCGATTTTAGCAGTACCTTGAATTTTTCCTAATTTTTGTCGGTGATGACACTATACCTGGACTTCCTTCACCATATTTGCTCATATCCTGAGGCCAGCCATCTTGTTTCTTTCGTAAAAATAAATAAATAAATAAATAAATAAAAATGTAACAATGAATAAACAAATCGAGAAATTTCTCACGAGAAGGCAAAACCCGACTAGCCTTCCACGAGATTTGGATTTGCGATTCTTCACTCTCTGGCGACTGACGGAAGGAATCCTGAACGTGTGTGTGTGTGTGTGTGTGTGGGTGTGTGTGTGGAAAGTAAGAGAGAAAGAGAGAGAGAGAGAGAGAGAGAGAGAGGAGAGAGAGAGAGAGAGAGAGAGAGAGAGAGAGAGAGAGAGAGAGAGAGAGAGAGAGAGAGAGAGAACTGATAAACATGTTTTCATAGTTTGTTGCTGAAAAATTTTTGGAATCTATAATACGTTATTTTTCGTATGAGCAACAGGAAAAATCTTTCCATTAAGCTTATTTGTGCACACACACACACACACACACACACACACACGGCATAGTGTAGTGGTTAGCACGCTCGGCTCACAACCGAGAAGGCCCGGGTTCGAGTCCTTGGTGCAGCGAGGCAAATGGGTGAGCCTTTTAATGTGTAGCCCCTGTTCACCTAGCACCAAGTAGGTATGGGATGTAACCTGAGGGATTGTAACCTCGCAGTCCCGGTGTGTGGAGTGTGAGGTGGGCTCAGTCCTATCTAAAGATCGCTTAGTATGAGCTCTGAGCTCTTTCCTTAGGGTAGTAGTTCCCAAACTGAGGGGAAATTATCCCCTGGGGGTAATTTAACAATTTTTCGGGGGTAATGGAAGAGTGACAGAAAAAAGTTAAGAATTCTGAAAATCAAGAAAACATTGCGGTATCTGGCATTAAGATTAGTGTTAACTTAGTATGTAAAGTTATAAAGTAAACCTATTATAATCAGGTAATAAAGTTAGTTGAATGTTGCAAACGATGCCAGGCTGGCACTTTCAACCACGAAGCCAAGAATTCAACTATAGCTTCACGCATGCAACTCCATTCATCCCACTGATGTTCTTGACATGCAATAGCATTGGAGATGCACAATGTTCAAATATAATAAATAAAAGAAAATATCTCTAGTGTTTTTAATTTAGCCATATATATATATATATATATATATATATATATATATATATATATATATATATATATATATATATATATATATATATATATATATATATATATATATATATATATATATATATAGACAACATTTTGTGAAAGGGGTAACATGCTTAATGTGGCATGTTAAATTGGGTAACAAGCTGAAAATGTTTGGGAAACACTGCCGTAGGGTAACGACTGGTTAGATGACTAGCAGACGACCGTAGGTGAACGACTCTCTCTCTCTCTCTCTCTCTCTCTCTCTCTCTCTCTCTCTCTCTCTCTCTCTCTCTCTCTCTCTCTCATGTGAAGATTAATGAACTCTTCCACGGCAACAAATTCGCGCCGGTCGGTTGTACAGATTTTGCTAATCAATTGTGAACCAGATTTCACATTCAGTTTGAGGGCAAGTAACCTGCCACACTTTCATTCCAAGCGTTTAGTATTCTGCACAGTCTTAATTCCCCTGATTTGCTTAGAGACTCAGTTGTGAAGTTTTGTGAGAAGATTGTCAGCAGATCAGAGGACTTAAATTGAGGAAAATTGCTAAGCAGTGTGCAAGTCAGTGGAACGTGTTATTTGATTGTTGATCACGATTGTGCCTTGTCTATAAACGCCATCCATGCTCCCTAGATGAGTAGATCTCCACGGTCCTGTGTTTAAGTGAACCTTTATCTCAGTGCAGCTAGACCTTATCGATCAGTAATCAGGACAGGACAAGGAATAATGTGTTCAAGTTGGATGGAAAAAGAACAACCTGATTCTCAAATACAGTGGTAGATTAATAGAATAGACTCAGTAATCAGAATGTTAGTGTTGGGTCAATAAAGACCTCTAACAGAAGATTAAACTCATTTATTGATGAGGATGATAGTGGAAATAGGTAGGCATGTTTAATGTAACGACTGGTATGTGTAAATCTGACGCCTTCTTGCAACTTCCCATGTTTTCATATATTCTTCTAATGTTTTCATTTTTTGTCTCGCCTATAAAATCCTACTGTTGCCTCAACACTCGAATACCTAAAACACTTTCATGTCGTTTAATTAAGCGTTTCTAATCCGCTGTATCTATCTACGCATCTCGTCTAAGGCCTGTATTTCCACTCTGTCAGACTTCCTTGCATTTAGAATCCTTCTGAAACATCACAAATTTATCAAAGGCATCGGACCCAATAATTCATTGAGATGTATCCATTTTATTGTCAACGCATTTTAGCGTTCTGAAGCACCCAGTAAAATCATTGGAACTTGTGCTGTCTTTCTCACCTTTTGTTTCATGAAGGGTTGCAACACACACACACACACACACACACACACACACACACACACACACACACACACACACACACACACCACATATTGTTATATCAGGAGTGGTTGCAGAGTAACATTTGTCCTGCAAACCTCACCGCGGCTCTGCAAAGTCGCCACAAAACAAAAAGGAAAAGGGGAAAAAGAGTCCGTGCAAAAAAAAAAAAAAAAAAAAAACACAACGTTGGTATATACACGCGCATTGCTTCTATTTTATTATGATTTCTCTCCTTTACACATTATGTACAGTTGCCCCGACTGCTGACAAAATTCAGAGAATTTTAGATCACTAGTGGCACCGGTTGGCATTTTTATTTAATAGCTGAATTATTCCTCGTATTGTGTTCAGTAGATGTTAATTAATTGAGATTACATTAACGATTCAATATCATATTGTTGGTATTTTAAAGCCTGAGGGAATGTGAAACGAGAGCTTGCATTCTTAAATTAAGGCTTTGGTCTCTCATCAGGACAATTTCCAAAATCACAGAAATTATTATTCGTGTTTTGTCATGGGTGTTTTTCTTCTTGATGATGCAGAATGCGTGTTAAACGATAGGACGACGAAATGTTTAAGGATTAATTGTCGCCAACCTCCACCGATATTTTAGAGTTGGCGAGATGAAGCTCTGATAATCGAGTCATTACTGGAAGATTTTGATGAATCCCTCGCATGCTTTGCTGGAAACGCAAAAAGAATTATTCACCATTGATTTGCTTCTCTCGTCTATTACTGTCAAAGTAAATTAGTATTATTGAACATTTTGATAAGTTCAACGACGCATTTCAAAGTGGCGGTAATTTTATATTATGATTTGTGAGTATTTCATTTACAACTACTGCTTCTGGGGTTTCGATAATATATAGGAAGACTGAATAATGTAGGTAATGTATCCAGTCTATAAGGAGCTCTACCCTAGCTCACAGCAGCTTCGTGGTAAAGACTTTGACAACGCTCCTCGTTGCCAAAGTCGTTGTGGTAATGTTATAACTGAGAATCCTATTTTTGTGGATATTTTTGTGCAGATGGTCTATAGCTGAGCGGTCTCACTTACATTAGATTTTCTTTGTGGTTTGTTTCATCTGGAAATATATCTACTCGTACATTATCATCAAGGATTCAATGAAATTGTCTGTTCAGTATATGTGATGAATATAAAATTAACTTTTTTCGTGACTTCTTTTCAGATATCTACCAATTTATTTTTCCTTTCAGAGCCTTTTTTCTCTTAATTTTCTATCTGTGTCGTCAGATTGCTATGCCTTTCTCTTTTTATCTTTAGCACTGTATTGTCACCCACTCATATCATTACTAAAAGCTGGAACGGTGATATTGGAAAAAGTATTATCCCTCTAAAAACGTTTCATTTTTTTCAACATAATCCTGCATCTAATACCTTCATTATTTATATGAGAGAGAGAGAGAGAGAGAGAGAGAGAGAGAGAGAGAGAGAGAGAGAGAGAGAGAGAGAGAGAGAGAGAGAGAGAGAGAGAGAGAGAGAGACACCTCCCGCTCTGAACTTCCTTTTCTTTCTTGCAGCATTTTTACGATTGCCTTCTTTAAACTTTTCCTTTGCCAACACCGAGATAATTCTCAGTTGGTTTCCTGATTATCAAGACAACATTCACTAGGTAAGAGAGCGTTTTTTGACAGAGTATTATGGAAAATTTGAAGACTGGCATTATCTGGCGGCATTCCTGAGAATCCAGGGCGAGGGGAGAGCAGGGAGGCAAGGGGAGGGAAAGGAGAAAGGGAAGGGAGCAAGGGACTCTCTCGAAGGATTCCTGGCGCTTCTCCTTTATTAACTCCCTTTAAGTCTGCTTTCCTTCATTCTCTCTCTCTCTCTCTCCTCTCTCTCTCTCTCTCTCTCTCTCTCTCTCTCTCTCTCTCTCTCTCTCTCTCTCTCATATACAGATAAATGCATGTTTTATTCACCACAAACTCGTTAACGTTGGAAGATTACATTTTTCAAAACATTCATTTAAAACGATGACATATATTGTCCAACACGATATAAAAATCATAACTCTATTTACGACACACACACACAGACGCACACACACACACACACACACACACACACACACACACACACACACACACACACACACACACACACACACACACACACACACACACACACACACACACACACACACACACACATACACACACACACACACACACACACACACACACACACACACACACACGACAGTATTCTGAAAAACGTCCTGCTTCCCATCTCAATTACTTTCAAAAGGCTGTAGTTGAAATTACACAGGTTTTTAAGGTTTGCTTTTATGGTTCTAGTGACAAATTAACATAATTTCTGCATTGTTAACACAAGAAACACTCTTGAGAACCCGGCTAAATATCTCTCTAACCTTTTGAGAAATAGTCGTGGTGGGAGAACAAAGCGCTTCTGAACAAGTGCCACGGACTCACCTATCGAAGGACAATGGCCATGAGAGTAAACACACTTGCTGAGATGGTCACGTTGGCCATAAAGTTGCTGATGGTGCAGTAGACGGCACCGAACGGCCAGTCGCTGAGGAGAGAAGGGAACACCGGTTTAGGCAGGCTACGAGGCAATGAGATGTTGATGAGGCAGGGATGCAGGGTGGTGGAGCGGCAGGAACACACAGGAGGAGAAACTGAAGAGTGATGGAGATATACAGGAATACGGTGGGTGGAAGGTGGCAGATGAAGTAGTGAAGCGATGATGTGACGTGCACAGAAAGGAAGACGATGGAGGCTTGGAGGGTGGTGGTGGTGGTGGTGGTGGTGGTGGTGGTGGTGGAGGGAGAGAAATACTCGTAGTTAGCCTCAGGTAATGGAACGAAAACATTGAAGCTGACAATGTGTGTGTGTGTGTGTGGTTGTTGTTGTTGTTGGTGGTGATGGTGGTGGTGGTGGTGGTGGTGGTGGTGGTTGGTGGTGATGATGGTGTGTGTGTGTGTGTGCGTGTGTGTGTGTGTGTGTGTGTGTGTGTGTGTGTGTGTGTGTGTGCATGAAAGAGACATATGTTTGTGGATTGGGTGTGGAGTGGGTGATTGTGTGCGGTGCGTTGTGTGCTTTTTATACTTGAATTCCTTTGGTGCAGTGTAATTCAGAAAATCAAAAGGAATTTTTTTTTTCTTTTTTAGATTTTTAACTAATGCAGCGCAGTTTTCTGGATCTGAGTTATTTGCACCAAACATAAAAATTACCCTTACCCTTTTCATATTTAAAATGGCCTTGTCAAGCCACGGTTTCAGGTAGCAGGTTTAGGCAGCACTGAATTTATATATGGAATAAATGTGCGATATTTCTAAATTTAATTACATGCATCTTGACTACCCTGCCTCCCAGATGTTCCATAAACCGTCACAGGAAAAAGGTCGATGGGGACTCACAGAAATGCAGTGGTACATAATTTGCTTTCCCATTTTCATTCCATTAAGTATTATAAAAGTTTTAGAGTACTTGTACAAAAATAAATATTGTGCAGTGAGCAAAGGGATGAAAACAACTCAGAGGCTGTTAGTGTTATTATGTTTGTTTTTCCATTCCTTTGTCTTTTTTTTATTCCTTCCCTTTCAGCCCACTCCCATTCTTTCGTTCCTTCCAGTCCTCCTCTCTTCTTTCATTCCTTCTTTCTCAGTTCTCCTCCCTTTCTTTCATTCCCTGCACCTCTCAGTCGTCTCCCTTTCTTTCATTCCTTCCCTTTCATTCTCTTTCATTCCTTCCTTCCTTCCCTCTCAGCTTTCTCCTTTTCTTTCCTTCCTTCCCCCCTTAGTTCTCTCCTTTTCTTTCCTTCCTTCCCTTTCAATCCACTCTCTTTCATTCCATCGGTCTCAGTTCTCTCCCTTTCTTTCATTCCTTCTCGCACTCCCCTCCCTTTCATTCCTTCCCTTTCACTCCTCTCCCTTTCTTTCATTCCTTCTCGCACTCCTCTCCCTTTCTCTCATTCCTTCCTTCAGTCTTGTTCTATTCTTTCATTCTTCTCCCTTTCTTTCCTTCCTTCCAGCAGTGCCACGTATCAGGAGTGGCTTAAATATGACAGCGTAAATGGTTAGGGCAGCAGCGCGTCTACGTGGGGAGGTATAAACAAGCCAGCTCGTAGAAGATATAAATAAACAACAAGGTGGCATCATCTTGTTATCATAGGAACTATAAGGGAAACTACAAACACACAGTAGGCTTAACGTGGCACATTTATTTGCTCTGTAAAAGCTTCCTATTGACTTTACACTAGAGACTTGGTTATTGATTTCATTTTTAGTCATCTGCCACTCTGAATCTGTTTGAAGACCAATTTTCTTCTCCTTTTCTTAGATCTAACTTCGTAGCCCCCGCGCTCATCGTCTCTGGTTTTGGTGTCAACTGCTACTACTACTACTACTATTACCATTACTACTTCTACTGCCGATAACATATTTGGAACGAAGATTTGAAGTAGCACCGGTAGTAGTAGTAGTAGTAGTAGTAGTGATTTTTGTTGTTGTTGTTGTTGTTGTAACTGTAGTAGTAGTAGTAGTAGTAGTAGTAGTAGTAGTAGTAGTAGTAGTAGTTGTTGTTGTTGTTGTTGGAATTTGCTCTAAAAACCTTTCATAAGAGCAAGAGCAGGACACTAGTCACACATATGGTAATACCTGATGAAATAAGAGTGTTACCAGGACACCACACAGAGGCCCGGACCTCAGAGATAAACAAAGTTTTTAGTTCAAACAATCTGTTTGAACTACAAGGACCAAGCAAAGTCTGATGGATACTTTGACTCGCCTCTTTGATGGTCTCATTTCTTCCGCCTCCACGGGTTTATGATTGAAAAGTTGAGGTTTAATATAATGTTTTATTTATCTTTCGTGTGTGTGTATGTGTGTGTGTGTGTGTGTGTGTGTGTGTGTGTGTCTGTGTGTGTGTGTATTCAGCATCTGATATCTGTTGAATATGAAATGTTTCCACCACTTCTATACCAATAACCTTTATCTTCCTTCTGTTGGGTGCGACAAAGAGAGAGAGAGAGAGAGAGAGAGAGAGAGAGAGAGAGATAGAAATATCAGGGGAAGCAGTGTGTTTTACAGAGTACATACATTCTGATTGACCAGACTAGAAAACAAATCTGTATTTCTGAGAGAGTCGTCTGCCTCTCCGTCTGTCCGTCACCGTTTGTTTGGGTGTCTGTTTCTGCGTGTTTTTCTGTCTGCCTCTCTTTTCCACAGCAATGAATTTGATTTCGGGACATAATAATCTTACCTCCTAATGCGGCATGGTCGAGAAATCCTGTTGAAACATATCGAACTGTAAAAATTCCGTCATCATGAAAATTTACCAGTAAAAAAAAAAAAAAATGTGTAGCGGAAAAGCGAGATAGATGCGACCACAGCTCCATGGTAGCACTTTTTTTCCCATCTTCCTTCAAGGCCTTCTATACAGCAAGCTGGCGCAAATACGTCTAATAATTTAATAAGAGAAGTGAGCCTTAGAAACGGGGAAGAGAAGTGAGCCTTAGAAACAAGAGAGAGAGAGAGAGAGAGAGAGAGAGAGAGAGAGAGAGAGAGAGAGAGAGAGAGAGAGAGAGCAATATCGGTAAGGAGGGCAAAAAGGAGGCGTAAGAGGAGACGCAGCAGGTGAGGAGAGGCAGGAACAGAAGGAGCAAGATGGAAATGAAAGCACCCAAGGAAAGAAAAAGAAGCAGGAATGGTATGAGACAATGGAACACGAGAAAAAAGAAAAGAGAAAAGTTTTTAAGAACGAACTTAGCAGATGGAAAAAAAAAAAAAAAAGTGAGAGAATGTTGCTTGTTCTTATTCGCATGTAATCTTGTCCTCGGCTTGGCTCGACACCCTCGCGCACACACACACACACACACACACACACACACACACACACACACACACACACACACACACACACACACACACACACACACACTTGCAACATTCCATAATAAGAGAGGAAGCAACAGTTATCGTAAATAGCAAAACAGCTGTTGTAAGTGTGCTCACAGATTACACTAACGTCTAAACGGTGCCTACAGATCATCTTATGTGTATTACCAAGTAGTGAATAGTCACCTTCTTGCTTCAGTGAAATTCTTGCTGTTCCCTCTCCACACTCATTAACTTTTGTCGTGATCCAGGTCAAGGAAAGCACACAAGAAAACCTGAACTTAGCTAATGCAAGAGTGTATAGGTAGTGTTGGCAGGTACTCCGTCTGCTCACGCTAGCTCTGGGTTTCCTTTCAGTGTCTTCAATGTGCAGCCTAATGCAATAGTCGGCCTCTGATGCATCTTAACAAAAAATAAAGTTAAATGAAATAAGATAAATGAATACAAATAATAATAATAATCATGCTACTACTACTACTACTACTACTACTACTGTTATTCCTACTGCTACTACCACCACTTCCACCACCATTACTACTACTACTACTACTACTACTACTACTACTACTACTACTACTACTACCACCACTACTACCACTAATAATAATAATAATAAAATAATAATAATAATGATAATAATCCCAGCACCACCACCACCACCACCATTACTAACCACCTCCACTATTGCCACTATGTTTCCTTTCATAACCCTTTCCCATATAACCTCACAAAATTTTCCTGCCACTTCCGTTACTTTTATATTTTAAAATTCTTCCCTGCCTCCACCAAAGGACAATGTTTCTTGCGGTGGTCCTGCTAAGGCACGTCACGGCACGACGGACCCAAAGGGAGGATGGGGAGGAGATGGAAGGGGAAGGAAATGAGAAAAGCCTCGAAGACAAAAGGATGGTAGAAAGGTAAGAGACAGTGAGATGGAGGAAATGTTTTAAGGCACCGCTGGAGGGAGAGACTGGAGGAGTTTAGTTTCGCATCCCACCAATTTACCGCAGTGCCTCACCTTGTCACTCGCGCTGATGACAGTTTGACTGCGACTAGTTCCCATATTCTGAAACGCTTTATTATTTCTTCCCATTCTCTCTTTTTCATTCTCTCTTTCTCTCTCTCTCTCTCTCTCTCTCTCTCTCTCTCTCTCTCTCTCTCTCTCTCTCTCTCTCTCTCTCTCTCTCTCTCTTAATATAACTTTATCAAGCTTGAACACCTTATTCCTTGTCGTTTCCTGATTTCTGACCCTTGAGGATTTTTTTTTTTTTTTGTCCTCCCTGTTACACCCCTTAAGTACCTCCATCGGATCCCCTCTTTATCTACCCGTCTCTTTAAGGAATGTATATTAAAAACCTTTAATCTTCTTTCATAAGGAAGTACCTTTTTAATAATCCTCTTTTATACTGACTCCACCAAACTTATATCCTTTCTGAAATATAGTTTTCTTTTATTATAATGTTCTTGAAGCTTAGACATCAAAGTAAGTCATAAATATGGTGAAGGGAGGTGAAATTTCGTAGCACGTTGTGATGATAGCTACAGAAAAGGAGAGCCACTGATATTTAAAGACGGCAAGGTAGACTGAGTTCTAGGAGAGATGAGATTAGAAGTGTGTTGTGTTGGCCTGGAATAAATGGGAAGTGGATACAGAGATACTGATGATGGTGACGAACTCTTAAGTGTAGCCTTGTTCTGATGAAATGCACACACACACACACACACACACACACACACACACCACATTTGCCACTGTCTGAGGTCAAATTACTAGGCCACGCCTAAAATTAAAACTGGATGCTGCTTCAGAACTTTGTTCTTAATGAACCAGCATTTGGCAACACATTCTCTTTACCCGCACACAATGCCATACTGTCTTCCTCGCTGAGTGGAAAAAGTCCAGACCTGAGCCCCGGATTTTTGTGCACTGAAATGGCTCATCTCACGGCGGCTCAGAGTAGTTGACGACACCAGCAGAAAAAAGATTACTAGACAAACGCTGAAGAAGTTGTGGTAAACACTAGATGGGTGGGAGTTTGAGGTTTTGTGTGCATCCTTTTGGTTTCCATCTGGTCCTTGTAATTACCTCGCAATGGCCAGCACAGTAGAGAATGGTTGCCGGGAAACAAATAGCCGCTGTCGCTAAGGCCGCCTTGGTTACCTGGCAATAAAGTTTATCTTTATGTCGGTGGAACAACAGCGAATTTGGTGGAAATGGTAGAAGCATCCGAACAATAAGTATCTCCTACGGATTCTTGTCAGTGTTTGATATTGCCTCCCAAGAGAATCTCCAGGTAGGAGGAAATGTCTCTTACTCGTATACCTGGTCCGCGGCTTTTCTTGGTTAAGAGAGTTAAAGGTACAGGAGCCTTCTGCCTCGCCCACATGATGTTCATCCACAACTTTTGAAATATTTGTTGCCCTCTAAATTCTGACCTCATTCGATACGAGCAGGCAGGTGAGGAAGCCATCGTGATGAAGATAAGTTGTGGTCATGTGAATGGTAATGTCGGTCTCGTGATTGCGCGAAAGGAATTTTCCAACCAAGGGGATTGAGAATATATAAGGGCGTCTTATCCCTCCATTATCTGTCTACAACTGCACCCAAATCACAACCAGTTTTCTGTAAAAAAAAAAAAAATCATCGAGTTAAAAGATATTTTGCTTCCATAGTTTTGATTACTCGTCTTCATGAAGTGCAACATTACTTGTCTGAGGTGTTGAATTGTTGGGAAGTTTGATTAGTTTCAGGTAATTTCAAATGCTTGTGAGTTGGTGGGCAGGAATAAAGTTTCCCATTGTGTGCGAGTCTCCGATACCCTGACACTTCTGGAGATTTTTTTTTTTTGCCTTCATGCTGTCAGATGTGCTTTAAATTTACTATCTCCTGTACTGCTTCAAATGAAAAGGCTGGCTCCTCTCACGAGGAGCTTACTTGTCTCATTCCCGCCTACAATGGTAACGGAAAACGTTCCGGGTGTTTCTTTTGTTCATCGCAGCATTCCATTTACATAATATAATGAGTTTCCTGAAATTCCTCGTGTGTTTGTGAATACCTCAGTGAAGCTGTTGATCTTTCCTAATTGTAGAGTTGATGAACCCCCCTTATGATGAATACCACCTTGAGTGCATTAATTACTGTTTTCTGCTGAAAATAATTTGTCTTCCAGTGTTTTTAACCAGTTACACACTTGAATGAACGCCTTAACCAAGAAAATATCCTGTTTTCCATTTCGCTCCCTCCTGCCATGTCCACCTGCAAGACACCTATTATTATTGCCCTGGGAAGCTGTAACAGACGGATTAGAATAACATGTTCACACCGAGATCTAATGGCTGCTCAGCATGTTCGCATCACAGACTCCCATGTACATAAGTTGAAGCTGACTATGAAATGTTTCCATATGATGTCAGACTGAAAAGCCAACTTCATTATTCCCACCTAAGGCCAACTCGGGTTTCCTCGCTAGACAGCTGTGGCTTGATTTTCTTTTGATCTGCTTTCCATAAGGTGTGTGGACGGCCCTAACATGACGTTTTAATATTAAGCTGAAGTTCCTAAATTCTCTTTCCTTAATTAAAACTCCCGTCTATTCTAATATAGATTATTCTAAAGTATTATTTTCTTGTCACTCGTATTATGGGCAAAGTTAAATAAAATATATTACGCTGATGATGTGTAACATTGTCTCGAAAAGGAGAAAGATCATAAGTTTTCCTTGACATCACTGTGGATTCATGGTAATGCTGGCAGTGGTAGGAGCATCACTTGTCACTTAGGACTAGAATGCTCTGTAGGGACGAAGCCGAGGTCGCCATCGTTGACACTTTTGTGCGTCCAGCCGATGTCTGGATCTTACACTCGTTAATTTGTAAGAGTAATTGGCTGTATTACCCACTTCTCTCACGTGACCATAATGACGAAAATTAGCACAGTATCTGAAACACGTTCTGTTAAGATGTGATCCTGATTCATCAGTCTGTTAGAGTTATTCCCAAAAAACGATGTAACACCTGCCCCGAAACGCTCAGTACTTTTTTTAAACTCATTGATGACTAAAATTATTATCCTACACTTGCGCAATAAAATTTTATAATAGCGCTCGTAACAACTTAAAGGTCTGGAAGCTAGTGAATGGGTTAACCTCAGCGCCGCTTGTAGTGGACTGAAAATTTGATGGAGCACGTTTGTTTCTGTTGTTAGTGCACCTGCATAGACCCCACGCAGATGTGATTCAGCCCTCGAGGTGATAAAGTAACATTAGGGAATGGGAATTGTGATGAAGCAGAAGATTGTGCCGGAAGTTATGCTGATCAGTGTAATTATCCACTTGCACTCACGCCCCTCCACAAATCATATCATTCATCAACGAGAGAGAGAGAGAGAGAGAGAGAGAGAGAGAGAGAGAGAGAGAGAGAGAGAGAGAGAGAGCGCTATTGACATTAGTTTTGTCCCTATGTTGTGGTGTGGGGCAGAATTGAAGGTGCCCTGCTGAAGTGTTGGGAGCGCACATCAAAGGTATACTAACTGACATTCACACCACCAACATGTTTGTTTGTTTGTTTGTTTGTTGTGTATGTGTGTGTGTGTGTGTGTGTGTGTGTGTGTGTGTGTGTGTGTGTGTGTGTGTGTGTGTGTGTGTGTGTGTGTGTGTGTGTGACAAGTGAATCCAGCATTTTTCTCATTTCTTTCTTCTGGCTAGAATGAAAAAAAAAAAAAGAAATTATACTGGTGCATTGATTGAAGGGTCGTAATACTGTACGCGTGGAGGTGTTTTGTTGTAGAGAGCAATTACATGTGTCATCTTTCAGTATATTAACACTCTCACTCTCTCTCTCTCTCTCTCTCTCTCTCTCTCTCTCTCTCTCTCTCTCTCTCTCTCTCTCTCTCTCTCTCTCTCTCTCTCTCTCTCTAAGCTGTTTAACAAAATCTCGCAGATGCAGTTTATCAAGACGAGTGAATAAAATTACGACTTTCATCACTTACCCAGTAAATTGTTGTGAACCTAGATATGCCTTAGGGATATTTCAAGGCAGTAGTGGTGGGTGGGACTGAGGAGCTCAAAAACTGAAGCTGATGTATGGAATTGTATTTTTCGTATTGGATGGTTACAGGCACTCGCATTGCGTAGAGCATAATATTCCTTGGCGTTTCTTTATTGTACCATCTATTTTTTTATATATATTTTTGCTCTTTTTCTAGCCATTGACGAGGATTTTTAAATTTAGGTAAAACATTATATATACATAACTTTTTCCTCCTGTACATGCAGTACATTAATACACTTGATTCCCTGCTAACTTTTTTTTAATCTTTTTACTTGGATATTATCGAAGCTCTTTAAGTTGAAGCCAAAATAGGGGATAAACCACTTTTTTCTTAGTTTGGACATGCAATAAACACTCAATGATATTTTGGTAACTCTTTTCCTCGTCTTATTGGCTGAAGTGGGTACATACTAAGTGCAGTTTTATTCCCCTCTGCTATCAACGGCAGTTCATTTCATATCCCAATGTGGACCGATGCAGTAATTTGACTTCCGTTTGGTATGTTTGACCAGATGCGCCGTGCGTATGTCCGCCCTACCCTCCCGGCGCGCCCAATCAGCCCCGTCAGCAGAGTGCGAGGCGGCCAGGAAGGACCTCTCTCTTTTGCCTCATTCATGATTCATCCCATCATTCGAAAACGTCAGCTGAGTGAGTGAAAGTGCTTCAGTTGGCGTGTGTGTGTGTGTGTGTGTGTGTGTGTGTGTGTGGGTGTGGGTGTGTTCAGTTTTATCACAACATCGGAAAGCTTTCCCTCAGAACATTTCGTTTAATTTGTCCAGCCAGAGCGGCGAACTGAGAGACTCCTTCCTGGCATCCTCCCTGTAGTGTGCCATCGATATCCTGTTTTATATATATATATATATATATATATATATATATATATATATATATATATATATATATATATATATATATATATATATATATATATATATATATATATATATATATATATATATATATATATATATATATATATATATATATATATATATATATATATATATATATATACAATCTTCCTCGTCCTCCTCCTCCCGAAAGCATTGATCACGGGATACACCATAGATGCCCCCTGCAATCCCTTCTTTTCCTCCTCCTGAGCGTTACTTCTTTCCAGTTACGTCTCCGTTTTATGCTTGTCTCCACTCGTCTCTCTGTTTCTTTTACCTTCCAATCCTTTTCTCAATCCCAAGATCTTCATTCCTTACTCAAATCCTGTACGTCTCGTCTCATCCGACCTTCATCTCCCTAGGGGCCTAGGTACTCCGGCGGCACGAAATCTGTAGTCTGGGGAAAAAACCTATGTGGAATATGATTTCGTAGAGAACGTCCGGGATGGCTACGAGAGAGAGAGAGAGAGAGAGAGAGAGAGAGAGAGAGAGAGAGAGAGAGAGAGAGAGAGAGAGAGAGAGAGAGAGAGAGAGAGAGAGAGAGAGAGAGAGAGAGAGAGAATTAGAAAAAAAACAAAGAAGAAAAGAAAGAAAAGTGAGAAAGAAAGGGAAGAAATGGAGGAAAAAAATAGAAAGCCAAAAGAAGAGAGAGTACGGATAGAAAGAAAAGGAAGGAAAATAAATCAAAGAAGGAAAGAAGAGAGAGACATTAACAGACAAATAGAAGCATACTACGTGACAAGGCAGCAGTGTGATAGTATGTGACGGCGAGGCAAGAAAAGACGAGACGAGGAGAGGCGAGGACAAGAGAAATGAGGTGAAGACAGGCGAGGCGAAGTTGGCCGGCACGAAATAACACTCCATCATTTTCTCCTCTTACGTAGGTGGCAAGTAAATATTTTCCTGAACACCTGGATTCACGTTGTGCTTTCAGCTGCGCTTCTCCATTAGCCTACCGTCCTTAAGAGTTTCCTTTCAGCTTTTCCAACTTGCAGTATTTTGTAAGTGATTTATTGTTATTATTATTATTATTGTTTTTGTTATTGTTGTTGTTGTTCTTGTTGCTGTTGGAATTATGTATCATCATTGGTTTCAGTATTGTTATAATTATTGTTAGGATACTTGTTGTTTTTGTTGTTGTTGTTTGAATTATGTAACATCATTGGTTCCAATATTATTACAATTATTGTTAGGATACTTGTTATTGTTGTTGTGGATGCAGTTATTATTATTATTATTATTATTATTATTATTATTATTATTATTATTATTATTATTATTATTATTGTTATTATTATTATTATTATTATTATTATTATTATTATTATTATTATTATTATTATTATTATTATTATTATTATTATTATTATTTTGTAATAGTTGTTGTAGTAGTTGCAGTAGTAGTAGTAGTAGCAGTAGTAGTAGTAGTAGTAGTAGTAGTAGTAGTAGTAGTAGTAGTAGTAGTTTGTTGTTGTTGTTGTTGTTGTTGTTCTTGTAGTTGCTGCTATTATTGTAGTGGTAATATCATTATTTTCTATCGCTGTCACCATCATCATCATCATCGTTACCACTTAGCCATGGGGTGCATCAAGGAACACTGAGCCAGGCTTGTACAAGTGGTACTTGTCACCTTCACTGCCATCGTCGCTATAGTCCTTATTTTATCAGCGTCAGAGTTAGCGTCGCTTTCCTTATCCTCAGCAGAAGGTGAATTACATTAGAGAAGACGTTCACATGATGTCTTGCTTTATTCTGTATGAGAGAGAGAGAGAGAGAGAGAGAGAGAGAGAGAGAGAGAGAGAGAGAGAGAGAGAGAGAGAGAGAGAGAGAGAGAGAGAGAGAGAGAGAGAGAGAGAGAGAGAGAGAGAGAGAGAGAGAGAGAGAGAGAGAGAGAGAGAGAGATATGCTAACACCCCAACATTTCAAACAAACATGCTGGAAATTATTTAAGAATTATTTTTTATCATCCAAATAATATTTGTCAGAGTAATTTATGGACTGGCATCCTCTCAAGATATTAATTTGCAGCGCAAGTGAAAAAAAAAAAAATTACAAAGAATCACTACCCATCGACAAGTTCTACGTTCAGATGCATGGATGTGTTTTTCCAGCAGCAATGCTTACAGTTTTGATCGCAGGCATTTCAACCAATGTGAACGAATGTGTGTTTTCACGAGCCCTTCATTGGTGTTATTTGCCTCGACATGACCACTTTTTATAGCCGACCACTAAAACGTTTTAAAACCATAAGCGGAATGGCCAGTTAGTAGTCTGTGTGTGTCTAAAACCCAGCAATGATCGCTTTTCTAGATCGGAAGGAATTACTAAACTGACACACTAAACCAGTAGGTTAGTTTTTTTCTTTTGAAATGTTTTTTGATTAGCACTGTCCACTTATTGCTGGTGTACAAGACAAATCCGTACCTATAAAAGACAGAATGCCAGTTGTATAATCGTTCATTCAAACTGAATAGATAGTAGAATATATTCCCGATCGGTTTACTTTTCTCTATCTATAACAGTGTACGCGGTATACATCGTGAAAGACACGTTTTGACGAGCAGTACCTGATTTTACAAGCATCTCAAAAAGACCAACTATAGTTAATGAAAGTGGAGGTCAGTAATTTTTATATTTAAATGCGACTCATTAAAAAATCTTAAAAAAAAAAAAAAAAATTCTTCACTGCACGAGTTAACTACTTATGGTACTTTTACATTATTATTTTTATTATCAATATTACTACTCTTTACCAACGAATTCTGCTTGAATTCAATCCATTATGTGATTTGCCCATAACCGTCACTGCCAGGTCAGAATTGTGCGTTGAACGTCATTTGCATAATACTTGAGGTAGTAAAGGATAACCGTGCTTGGTAACAGTCAGTGTATTAAAACAACTACGCAGAGCAGCGGAAGACGACGGGCACACAAACATTCCTGCACTCATACAAGACCGCCGAGTGTCGAGATGCTGGCAGAAGACACTATCAGGGATGCTGAAGGATACAACAAGGATACACGACGTCGGAATAACGTCACAGAGCCAATGTAGACCATGCAAGATTGCCACGCTCCACTAAAAGAGCGAGCAAGGTCTGAATGTCTCTTTCAACAGAATCCTCAAAAATTGTTGATGACAATCGGACACTCGAAGCCAACAGCCTACGTGACAGGGAGCCTCCACAACCATGCTGCTCATGTTTTACGACTTACTTTACGACACTTTTTGCTTTAGTACCATTCAGAGACAAATAAAAATGGGACTGTTCTGAAATTGTCTTTCCACTCGTGTCGAGCTTCCTGAAACCAGTGATCGGTATGATAGTTGCTGTAGAAAATTAAAAGAAATGTATACTTTTACACACGAGACTTGCACGGTCAGATATATATATATATATATATATATATATATATATATATATATATATAGAGAGAGAGAGAGAGAGAGAGAGAGAGAGAGAGAGAGAGAGAGAGAGAGAGAGAGAGAGAGAGAGAGAGAGAGAGAGAGAGAGAGAGAGAGAGAGAGAGAGGAGAGAGAGAGAGAGAGAGAGAGAGAGAATATTTTGTAAGGAAAGATGATGCATTGGTTTTAAATACGATGTAAAGGAAAGCATAGATTTACTGAAAGTTAAGGACTAGGAACAGTTAATTTTTCATTGGAGTGAGGCGACTCTTTAGAGGAAGAAAATTATGTACCATACAGATAAATGGAATTAGACTGTATATATTGGAAAAAGTTGATCCAAGGGATGCCTTGGTAGTTTCAGCAACGTGAAAATAAATGAGGAAAAGAGAACGACAAAAAGAATTCGTTTTCCTATAGCACGGAGCTCATTATTGTTTTGTGGAATTATTTTTATCCTCTAGACCTCTGTCCCTCATATATTTGTGCATTTGTAAGTGAGCTGCATGTATCTGACAGATCTCCTCCACCATTTGGCATGGTTCAGGGCAGAAATATAAAGTTCACCCGAATCTCATGCGCTTTACATTTCTGCACTGAACCATGCCAAGTCTGTTCTCCGACTAGCAAAAAACTCCTTCATTAATAGAAAGTGTGAAAGTCTTTCAGGAACTAACTCCCCACATGTCTTACGGTATCAAGCCGAAAACATCAACAATAACTTTGCTTCTTCTTCTTTCCCTCCTTTATTTCAACCATATGGCACCACTGCTATCACATCTAGCTCTAAAGCTGAACTCTTCGCTCAAACCTTTGCTAAAAACTCTACCTTGGACGATTCAGGGTTTGTTCCACCCTCTCCTCCACCCTCTGAGTACTTAATGTTACCTATTAGAATTCTTTGCAATGATGTTTTCCATCCCCGCGCTGGCCTTAACCGTCGGAAGGCTTATAGACCTGATGTGGTCCCTCCTATTGTTCTCCGAAACTTCGCTTCCGTGTTTGCACCTTGCCTAGTCAAACTCTTTCCTTCTTGCTGGAAGTTTGCCTACATTCAGCCTGTTCCTAAAAAGGTTGACCGTTCTAATCCTTCAAACTATCGTCCTATTGCATTAATTTTCTACCTATTGAAAGCTTTTGAATCTATCCTCAATAAGAAGATTCTTAAACATCTCTCACTTTACAACCTTCTATCTGATCGTCAGCATGGGTTCCGTCAAGGCCACTCTACTGGTTATCTTCTGGCTTTCTTTACTGAGTCTTGGTCATCTTCTTTTAGAGATTTTGGTGAAACTTTTGCTGTTGCCTTGAACATATCAAAAGCTTTTGATAGAGTTTGGCTATGATTTCCGAACTACCCTCCTACGGCTTCTATCCTTCTCTCTGTAACTTTATCTCAAGTTTCCTTTCTGACCGATCTATTGCTGCTGAGGTAGACGGTCACTGTCCTTCTCCTAAACCTATTAACACAGTGGTTCCTCAGGGTTCTGTCCTGCCACCCATTTTCTTCTTCTTATTCATCAATGACCTTGTAAACCAAACTTATATATATATATATATATATATATATATATATATATATATATATATATATATATATATATATATATATATATATATATATATATATATATATATATATATATATATATATATATATATATATATATATATATATATATATATAATTGCCTCCCATCATTCAGTTAGTTCATCATAATCACCACCTTCATTACCGTCATAATTGTTGTCATCTTTACCATTACACAGTTCTATACGTTATTTACCTGAACGCAAAATGAACGCACAAAACGCTGACGCAGTGACTTTGATGGAATGGTGAGGCCAAGTGCTCGCAACATGATCTGTATACTGTTGCGCAAAAGCTTAACCAATCAATCACTCAGTCAATTAGTCCGTCGGTTACTCGCTCCAGTGCCGAACGTTTGAACCTTTTTTTAATATTGATACGCTTGAATACTTTAACAGATTAAGTACAATACGTTCTCTGAAACCAGGGGATTGCTATGGCTTCTTGACAGGCTTATTGAAATAGTCTGGCACAGATTTACTATATAATTTCAGTAGACGCCACTCACATGAAGAATAATTAAGTAATTAAATTAATGTAATACCTATAGTTATATCTTAGCGTAGCAGAACGTCTATTATTACTCATACGAACAAAAAAGTGTTATATCATTGTTGTCCAGAAATCAAAAGGCTAAGAGTGAAAAGTATTTATATCTCGTTTATATTTTTCCATATGTATCTCACTTATATGGTTGTAACGCATCTAACGCTTACCATCGTTACCTCCAGGGCAGAATTTTACATAGGACTGGATGGTGGACATTATAATAATAAATAAATTATAAATAAATAAATATTACGTAGATTTTCATATGATTATACAAAATTAACTTTAATTGTTCAATACTCTTTTGCCCTGAATTTGTAGCCGCTATTTTTTACGTAGATTTTTATATGATTATACAAAATTAACTTTAATTGTTCAATACTCTTTTTCCCTGAATTTGTAGCCGCTATTTTTTCCAGTACTCCATTGACAAACTGCATTTTGTTATTGCTGCTGGTGTTGCTGTTTTTAATCTGTGATACACATTAGGTAAAACTTGTTCAGATAATTTATCGTGAATAGTTTTGGTTGTAGCGTTGATGGAGGGTGATGGTTTGGTGGTGATAGTGGTGACGTGCCAATCATGGTTACTTCTCTCATTATTCTGAGGGGAATGTAATGAAAAAATAAAAATGAAACAACGTTGATTATTTTTTCTCCCCGCTGACTAGTCACTCAAAATGTGCTCTGTTTTATCCCTGCCTCGTTGTAATATGCCGCATTTTTTTTTCTTTGTGTGTGTGTGTGTGTCGTAGTAATGGATGGAATGATTTTTCAAATTATTTCCATACCCATACATAAAGTGCAATTTAAGCGCTGTTATGTTCAGATATGTAGCAACAGTCATGGCAAGAATTAAAGTAATCTGCTTCACTCTCACTGTGCTTAGTGTTTCTCTTCCTCGGTCTCAAGTCCTCGGATCTGCTTGAAATGTATTACTTGTCGAGTTTTTGTAGGGATATTATTAAATGAAAAGTCTCAAGATTGATGGAAAAACATCACAAAGTGTCGATAAGCCCTCGCGCATTACCCGCCTGCAATAAGTGAAACAAAAATGGAAATTAATAACGACGACCAGATTTATAAAGTATTGCAAATATAGATACGAAGATAAATAATTAGCAACAACAAGTAATATGTATATTCACAAAAAAAAAAGCAATGATTCGCTTTTGAGTGTGGATGGCATAAAAAATTTGCCAGTATTTAAAGGTTTTCTTTTTATGGATTTGTACTAAAGAAAATCGGAATTCATCAAAATTCCGGCAGTGAAAGAGAAAAGTTATTGAAGCTCTGTTCTCAATTTATTCGGACAGATCTGCCGAAGTAATAATATTGAAAACAACAACAACAGCAATAAGAATGAAGATAATAATAATAATAATAATATTAATAATAATAATAATGATAAAAAATTGATAATAATAATAATAATCTTAATAATAACCATAATAATAATATTCTCACTAACTTGTTCATTTATCAGCTCTATTCTCTTATTTAACCAGTTTGTTTTTATATGTTGATAGCTTCCAAAATCATACGTATGGTAGATTACAGCACTCTCTCTCTCTCTCTCTCTCTCTCTCTCTCTCTCTCTCTCTCTCTCTCTCTCTCTCTCTCTCTCTCTCTCTCACTCTCTCTCTCTCTCTTTCTCTCTCTCTCTCTCTCTCTCTCTCTCTCTCTCACTCTCTCTCTCTCTCTTTACTCCTGAGTGAAGACGTTAGGACATGAAGGTTAAATATAGCAATAACTTCATTAGCTTTGCCTTAACAGCAAAATCAAATTTGAGAGAGAGAAAGAGAGAGAGAGAGAGAGAGAGAGAGAGAGAGAGAGAGAGAGAGAGAGAGAGAGAGAGAGAGAGAGAGAGAGAGAGAGAGAGAGAGAGAGTTCCTTAACAAAAAGTTCTTCGTATTTTTCTTTCATGCACTTTGCTTGACTTTCACCAGGCATGCAAGATGGGGGACAAATGATATTGATGTTTTCGATCGTGAAGAGTTGATGTTAGATAATGCTGTATACCACATTAGTCTGCGCGTGTGTGTGTGTGGGTGTGTGGGTGTGTGTGGATGTGTATCCTTACGATATAAAAAATAAATCCCATGCGAATCATTATTCTCGACTGTTGTTGGCTACATTGCCGTCCATCCATAAATGACACGTATTTTCCTCACCGCTGAAACTCTTCCATTTTCGATTAATGTGTGAAAATATACTGTACGTGTGTGTGTGTGTGTGTGTGTGTGTGTGTGTGTGTGTGTGAAAGTGAGTAAGTAAGCAAGAAAGCAGGTAAGCAAGTAAATCAATATTTATTGTTATTATATTTATATATATAGCAACTGCCAGTCGAGCCGAAGTTCTCTGTCAGATAGATATTTGTTAGTTAATGCCTGTACGCTGTGGAATACATTACATCAAGGTTCTATTGATAGTGACAGAACATTTATTTTTTATTCAAAGTGAAAATGAATGTTTAGAAAATTATTTTTACATTAGTAACACATGTCATGGTAATGCTGATAAGAGTTGCGTAAATTATTTTTTTTATGAATTCTTCTTTGAATGATAAATATATATATATATATATATATATATATATATATATATATATATATATATATATATATATATATATATATATATATATATATATATATATATATATATATATATATATATATATATATATATATATATATATATATATATATATATATTTATTTTATTTACTGGTAAGCTGCTGAACAATTTTGGGCTTGTACATAAGATGGTGTTTTTATACAAGTTTGTTCTAAATTGTGAACATATTAAAGATTCATTCACACATATCAGTGGTGTATCAGTGCCGTGTCAGTTCAGTGTCAGTGAAAGCCGTGACGCTTGAGTGACGTCTGTTCACACACATCCGTAGTGACTCCGTACTGCGTGATGTCAGTGATTTCCAAGACGGCAAAGTTTTCAGACGTGGAATTGGCAATGATTGTCATAATTCTTGATGAAGAGAAAGATGCTGAAGATAAGCTGAAGAAAAGAAAGTGGGTACATGAACCATGGCAGAAAAGAGAAAGTGAAGTATACAGTAAAATCCCTCTTATCCGGCATCAACGGGACCGCCGACATGCCGGATACTTGAATATTGCCGGATACTTGAATAGAAGTGAAATTATGTCCACAATCACCACCCTACACTCACGCATCTTACCATAACAAAGATCAGCTGATCGCCGTGCCGCGCGTCGCCACCCGCGCTGCCACAACACGCTTCCTCTTTTCTATATCTTTAGGCATGATGAAGGCGTCAGGCGATAAACAGTGCACACGCGGGACTGAGTCACTGAGTAAACACAGTGCAGTGGCCCGCGGGTGGCGCGAAGCAGTGCGCTCTGGTGGCGAGGGGACAAAGTATGCCTCGCGCAGGAATTTTAATCGATTTTATGAGTACACATTGATTTTTTATTGATTTTAAGGCTCGGGGAAAAATGTGCCGGATACTTGAAGCTGCCGGATACTCGAATGCCGGATGAGAGGGATTTTACTGTAGTTTGTTACTCTGTACCTGTTCAGTGATGATGGAACAAAATTTTTCCAAATACGTTGTTTGAGATTGCCGTCCATACACTTTGACAGTAACAAATCATACAGAACAGGATGATTCTGAACCAATTCTATATAAGTAATTATTCATGCATTCTTGTGGCAAGCTCACAGCACTCGTCCGGCGTCCGCGAAAAACATTACCTAAATTAGTATCGCCTGCTACTTCTCAGAGATCCACACGATGAATTACTAAAAACAGCGATATTAAGTTGGTGCGAGGCTGTTTGATCACGCTGCATTACACCGATTAGCAGTAGAAGAGATAGGACACTTTGAAACGAAGGATGGTCGTGGGGAGGGGAGGGAGAGTGAAGCGCAACGGGGAAAAATTGAGTATAGAAGAGACCCTTTGCATGCCAACGAGCGAGAGTCAGAGAAAAAAAAAATGGTGCAAGTTTTGACGAGCAAAAATAAACCAAAGGAGGTGAATTTTCATGCATCAAGGAAAGGAAAGTTTGATATTAGAATATAAAACTTCTCTCAGGGCTTCGTTAAATCATGAAAAGGTATAATGGTGTTTATGCATCTTTTATACTTTTTTTGTAAAAATTTACGTAGTTGTTTTTGCATGGGAGTCTTGGGAGATTTTCTGAGCTCGGGCGGCGCCTGTCTCGCTCACGCTGTCTGATCGATTTTCCGGCGGCTTTCAGAGAGAGAGAGAGAGAGAGAGAGAGAGAGAGAAAGAGAGAGAGAGAGAGAGAATTACTCTTGTGTTTTTGTTTTTTTCTTTTTTCGTTGTAATGTAACACTATTAGACCCCCCCGTAGTCTTAGGGTCCTCAGACGTCCTTACGTCTTGGGGACCTCAAAGCCGACACATTTCATTTGTTGCCCTCACTGTATCTTGTCCCTTTTCTATTCCAGTACTTTTCTAATAG
The DNA here is from genome assembly GCF_035594125.1 of Scylla paramamosain. Classification (NCBI taxonomy): domain Eukaryota; kingdom Metazoa; phylum Arthropoda; class Malacostraca; order Decapoda; family Portunidae; genus Scylla; species Scylla paramamosain. The sequence goes on along the minus strand of NC_087165.1, from coordinate 17,590,792 downwards.
ACGCTCCCAATAACACTACTAAACGCTAGTGTTGGTGTTGCGAGTGAAGTAATTTCTTTCTTTATCAGTATATTTAAATGCTTCCTTCATATTGTCAGAGATGTATAAATATACAGTTTAAAGATACACCAAAATATGCGAGCATTTTATGTTTCTCACGCCTTCTTGAAAATCTATCCCATCTCGTATTCCATTACATATTTCTCTTTCTCAGCACATTCGTGTGTTCCGCCCGAATTCTACCTCCCTTCCAAACTCAGCTTCCTTCAAGCAGAGCGTGATCGATTCGCCTCGGGAGGTCCCTGGTGGGGTTCTTTGATATGGATAAGACTGTGAATTTTAATCCAATCATGAAATATGTTTGTCTTTTTTTTTATTTATTTATTTATTTTTTATTTATTTATTTTTTTTACACAACACGCATAGTGTTAGTAGGTAGTTTTGGGAATACGCCATTCCTCTTCAGACCATTTAATCATTGTGATAAGTCCAATGATTCTTACCCATTCTCTAGCATCCAAACTGTTATTTGATGCATGATCGAAAATTTTCTCCAGAATTCGCTCGAACAATCCCGTGTATCTGATACTCTGACCTTGAAAGTTTGTGTATTATTTATTTTTTTTCCACCTTATATTCCAGTTGTATTGCTGGTGGCTTTCTCAGGTTATTAGTGCGTCATTAATCTGCATGAAGCTTTTGCTCGTGGATGAGACTGGCCTTTTGTTTCAGACTAAGTAATTTGCTTTGGCTTAATGAGTTTATGAATACGATTTTTAACGATGTGTTCAAATATTTACCACACTCTTGGATATCCTAACAGCTGGATATTTGTTTGATCCACTTATTAAGTAAGCAATTATTTATTGCTATATATTGCTATATATAACACACAAAGATTGGACTATATACATAAAACATGAATAAATAGCCACGGGCCGCTGAGCCTAAGCTCCTTGACGGACATTTTAAATTACAAAGCGTTAGAGAACATGAGCACTCGCCTGTGTTGTGTGAAAAAACAAACTAACAAATTTGGAGTTGATTTTAACATTGCATTTTATTGAACACATAGAATAATAATAATTATAATTACCTACACATATTGTTGGTTAAGTAAATGGTTTTTAATTCTTTGTTTATATTAAGATACGAGTATGTGGGAGTTTTTAAGAATATTTATCTAGAGGCATACTATCAAATAATTTCTAGCCCAAATTTACTGCACTATTATTAAAGAAGGTTGTTCTGAATTTGGGACAAATTAGATTAATATTTTGACTTTTTGTATGGGTAACTTTGTTGACCAGTTTGAATATTTCATTTGATCCTTGACTTTTGTAAATTAACAGCAATAGGAAATATTTATGAAAAAAAGGAAATCTTAAAAAAAATTAATCAGGGAATATTTGAGTAGCTGAATCGCATTACTTAAGGAAAAATATGCATCTAAATATTTTCTGTGCCACTGTCAGTTTACATAGAAAGGAGGGCCAAGTAAATACCCATATCGAAACACAGTATATGAGGTGTGGGTTACATAGAGTATAGTAAATGCTGATCATTTCCTCTGCAGTAGGACTATTGCGAACTCTGACTTTTTTTTCTTTTAAGTTTTAAACATGTTTGATCAATATGTTGCCTCCAAGTTTTGATACTGTGTTAAAAGGTTATTCTTTTCAAGGTAATTAATTAGGTAGAAAGAAATTACCTTTTCAAAAAATTTGTTTAATGCGGGAACCATGGAAATAGGGTTAAGATTATTTCTCCTCTGTCATCACACTTGAGCAACTGAAGTACTTTAGCTTTTTTTCAGGTAATTTGAAAAAGTACCTGTTTTTAATGAAAGGTTTATTATATGAGTAAGAGGAGTGGATGTCAAAGAGGAACAATGTTTTATTAGTCTAGGAGTTGTATCATCACAATATCTGATTTTAGATTGCTGAGAATATTTTCAACTTCAGTTATATTAGCAGGAAATAAATACAAAGAAAATTCTGGAGCACGTCTAAGATATTTCTTGTAGTTAAGCTCTTCTTGTGTATCATAAGTATTATCTAGAAAATGTTTATTGAATTTATCAGTTGTACTTAAACAAGGTGGATTTAATTTTATCACTTGCTTGTTTGGAATCGTGGTTCTTTCCAGACGATAATTTATTGTTTTCCATTGTCTTTTAGGATTACCTTCATTTTCCTTGAGTTGATTTTTATAATACATGTTTTTTTTGCTGCTCTTAAGACTGACGTTAAGTTATTTGTATATCGTCAAAATACATTTCGAAATGTTATTGGCCATTTAGTTCAGTCTTTCAAGCCTATGTTTTTTCTTACACTATTTTCTTAGAGCTGCAGTGATATATGGACTTATTTACTCTTTTTATATAAATTAACTTTTCTACTGGGGAATTTTTTTCGAGTAGTTTATAAAATTAACTGTAAAATAAGTTATAAGCATTAATACAACATGTTGAATTTAATACCTGATTCCAGTTAACAGCAGTAAGGTCAGTCTTTCTTTCCTTTAGTATCATGCCTTCAACAGTATTGTTATGGACATCGTGGCTAGTAGATTACTGAAATAAACCCAACAACTGGTGCAAAACTACTAAAGAGCATCAAAATAATCGATAAATGTATGGATTGAGATGATAGGTGGACATAGGTATATATAATTCATATAGGGACTGCCACGTGTAGGATAGCTAGGTTCTTGCAGATTTGGTACACTGATGCTCTGATACTTATATCACAATTTAAAAAAAATATACATTACCCCGAAGCATATGAATATAATACACCTCAAATACAGAATTTAATTTCCTGTTGAAAATTTCGCTTAGTTCTTCTGATAATCATGCCTCCTTACTCAATATACTTTCTGGATTATTAAATTTGCCGCAGATGTTAATCAAAGAGGAACGTATAGTTTTCCTAATTTCATCAGTTGTTTGCCCTAAATTCTTTCCTACAGCCTGTAGCATTTCGTGTACGTAATACGAGTCATATGTGCCATACATTTATCTGAGTATTCACATGCCTTCTTAATTTGCTTCCCTACAGTTCTCCTCAAGCCATTTTCTACATAGTCATTATTTGTCCTTTTACATAGAATTGTGAGATACATTTGGTATCGTTATAATTTATGTAAATGTTTTGACAATTAATGTATTGTCCACTGTTATATCATGGTTCTCACTTTCTAGCTCTATATTATATCGTTATTCACAATTTTTTGGTATTAATTTCATCCCTCCAGTCACATGTAATCATCAGATGCTCACTTTTGGTGATTGCAGGATCGAATATTAAATGTGTAAGGGCACATGCACCCATATGATGATGAAGAGTGGACTGAGGAGCGACCTTCACTTCTCTTCCGATTTTCTTTGATTTACAAGCAATTTTGCATTTTAAAATTTAGAAAATTGGTGCAATATTTTCTCCTCCTTTTGTAAACGCTAAAGACTGTCATATATATATATATATATAATGTTTTCTCCAGTCGTACTGTTTGACCCGTTTCAAAAGAAGAGTATCAAGATATCATTGGAATTAGACTGCCGAACTTTTTGTAACTTCATGGTATAATTTTCTTTTAGGGAGCGTCATGTTGATCAAGCTTTTTCACTCTCCTTTTTGTACCCTTGGGCAGACTCATTAAAACGCAGAAAAATGAAAGGGTTTTAGCTTCAAAGAAATGTTACTCCCACCCCTATCACTTGGAGTAGCTCTCTTATGGTTCTTTTTTTTTTTTTTTATGTAGGAAGGACACTATCTCATTCGCCACTAAGTATATTCAGCAGACTTTTCGTGCCAGTTATCGAAATCTTTCCTCTCACGAGCTGAGCAGTGCTGGTGGTGCCTCACACACTGTTGTTATAGCTATTATATTCCCTCCTCTGCGTCACTTTTACTGCCAATACTTCCACAGGGACATAAGCAGTGACAGGTAACTCACGATTGTGGCGAACCATTTCTCACAGCATCATTATATACTATTTCCGCCTGTTTCTTTTCTGTATTATCAGCTTTTTCTTGAGGTGTATTAACAATGTGTGTGTGTGTGTGTGTGTGTGTGTGTGTGTGTGTGTGTTTTAGTAGTAGTAGTAGTAGTAGTAGTAGTAGTAGTAGTAATAGTAGTAGTAGTAGTAAGAGGAGGAGGAGGAGGAGAACTAAATACTGTTTCTGAATATCAACTATTCATAGTGTGTAGATTATAAGCTTGTAGCAGATGAGGCGACCAACAACTGCATCCTTGGTTTGGTCTGAAAACAATACGAAGGCGTGTGTTATGAATATGTTACTAAATATTTTCTCTCTTGAGGTCTGGTCTGAGAAGAAAACAAACCTTCCTGACGATGACAAATCCTTACACACGTCCCTTAAGGCCTCAAACGTTCTCTTCACCAAGTTTCGTGCGATATTTTTGTCTTAGATTAAATTTCACATCTGGAAAATTGCCTTCCCCTGCATCCTTCGAATTCCTTCTTCATTCATTTTGTATTTTTTTTTTTTTTGTAATAATTTATTTGCTTATTTATTATGTTTATTATTATTTTTATTATTATCATCATCATCATCATCATCATCATCATCATCACTATTATTATTATAACTACACTTGCCATTATCATCAATTATTATTTTGGATTTACTCTGTACGTCTCTTGTCCCGCTGCATTCCAACCTCAAATCAACATTTTAATTTTACTTTGTTTATCAAAGCTTTCTGTTGACAGTTCGATGATCCTCATAAGCTCAAGGAATTTTCCATCATGTAATTTCTTAGTGACGCTCAAGCTTGACATCTGTACTGTTGTTATACATACTGAACTTTATTGACAGTGCAGAGGTTTTCCAAAATGAAGCAGTTCTTTTCTTTTGTATTCAGATTTCAAAAGATTTTAATCCCAAGCTGTGACTGTCATTTCCGGCTGACAGTGTAAGCAAGCAGTCTTCCTTGGTGTTTATCTATGAGGAAAGCTCGTACAGTATCCTGCTCATATCCAGATATTCCAGTATACAAATTTTCTTATGTACCAGTATTCTACCGTGGTTTGTTTATGCTCAGTGGTAACGTTTTGATATTATGTCTTTAGTTACTTCTAAAATTATGACTGCTATATAAAGGAAACTAAGGCTGCACAAGTTGATGTTGTTATTTTCCTTCCGCTCATTTCCATGTTCAGTGCTTAAGAGAAGAGATTGTTTCAAACACTGGTGCTCTTTCCTTACACGAGATTTTTGGTTGACGTGAACCTACTTTTTCTGTCTGCAAAAATATAAACATAGTGAGGTAGCACATAGAAGGCACTGCAGCCATATGCTTCCGGAAGTTATTTATGGCCAGAAGCGCTCCAGATATTTTCTGTAAGTTCGCATACTTCTCCTTTGCGAAATATGACACTTGTAAACCTAGTTCTCTTCATGATTTTTAGTACCTCCCTCAGAAAACTTTATCTCTCTCCTTTTTTATCCCTCCCTCCATGGTGTCCTCCTTACTTCAGGTGCCACACAACCATTTATCTCGTCATTAAAGACACGTAAGCCCTTCGTTCTGAATTTTGATTGAGGTTAAAGTGTTACCGAACAGCTTTTTTTTTTTTTTTTTTTTTTTTTGATGTGAAAATAAGCCGAACCTTAAATATCTAAATTTATGTATAACAAGAACAAAGTATTATAAAACGTACGTGCCATAATGACATGCCAAGTTGAAATAGAAGGATCTGAGGTATGGAGCAGAAATCCCTTCAATGAGGCAGTCAGAATAATACAGTTTCTAATCCCGTCGCTTAGTGGAGGCGTGATGGTGGAAGCTCCTCAGATTCGATGGCCATGAAGGCGCCACTGGAGCGATAGGAGGGAATTCGGAAATTAAATTTTTCTGTGCGGAGAACACTGGAGGGAAAGATCTAAATGAATAAGCCAAGTTTCTTAATTAAAGCTGTAGACTGTAGGATATTTGGTGCGGTGGCAGCTGAACGCTTGTTCACTACGTTTCTCAGGGTAGGAGATTTTCAGACACATATTTGTTTGAACTTTGAAGATATGTAAAGTAAATTCATCCCCCCATCTATGATCTTGATCCCGCACGTGTGAATTACAGGCCGCCACGTGAGGGAGACTTTCGCCCACTCACTAGGTGTCGGAAGGTTGCTCGTGTGGCCAAAGGACATTAATCTGTGGCGATTTCCTTCTGTTAAATAACTGGACGCACTCTCCTCCTTTTGTTGCGGCGTGCATCTTTAATTTCCTCTTTGTTCTCGGTCACCGCTTTTGTAAATCTTTTAACTATATTTTTGTATCTGCCTGTCTCCCATTTCTTCATTTGTGTTGTCTTTATACATTATCGTCCCGCCTTTCCATACGTGTTTATTTCTTCGTTCTTTTTAGTTGCTTCTGTCCGCTTTCTTTCTCCATTCCTGTGAGAGAGAATATCAAACCACTGTAGGCACTGAGCTGGTCTTGCTCATTTATTATTATTAAGTAAAAATTATTCTACTTCTTTAATACCACGTCGAGTGCACCAGAGATGTTTACTAGTAGTAGTAGTAGTAGTAGTAGTAGCAGTAGTAGTAGTAGTAGTAGTAGTAGTAGTGTGTGTGTGTGTGTGTGTGTGTGTGTGTGTGTACTCATTACTTACCACGAATCGACAGGTAAACATATGGGTGATTTTTATCCTTTTCCTTGTTTTTTATTTAATTTTTTCTTATTTTTGAATGATACGTGAGGGAGAAAGCAAAATTTGTAGTTCTATAATGATAATAATAATAATAATAATAATAATAGTAATAATAATAATAATGAAGAAGGAGGAGAAGAAGAAAGATAATAAGAACTTTAACAATACAAAAATAAATACAACTTTAATACATCATATATTTCTACTACTTTTTGTCACCATTTGTGTTGCAGTTATAAATAGCACCCCCTTCATTATCACACCCCCCCCAAGAGCAGCAGCAGCAGCAGTCATATAGCATGGAAGAAACTTCACAATGGAGCAGTGTGAGAACCTGTGTATGCTCACTATTATCACTTGCCAGTCTTGCTCTCTCATTACCAGCGTCGCCTTTTCTTGTCTGATCCCAAGCACGCCACACGAGGCCCTAAAAACGTGGCGTGGTGCCCCCGCCTTACCGCGAAACGTTCTTCCCAGCCTGTCATTTTGTCCTCTAGTAACGCACGTAACAGGAGGAAAGATGTGGGAAGAAAATTCATAAATTCATTCATTTCTCTCTCTCTCTCTGTCTCTCTCTGTCTCTCTCTGTCTCTCTCTCTCTCTCTCTCTCTCTCTCTCTCTCTCTCTCTCTCTCTCTCTCTCTCTCTCTCTCTCTCTCTCTCTCTCTCTCTCTCTCTCAGGCCAATAAGGTCAGGCAGCCTCAATCCTACCTATTCGAAGTCCGATATGTCACGCGTGGCAGCAGCAATGGGTGTTAGAGCTGATACAAGGATGAATTGAAACTTCGAGAGGATGGACGTATCATTGGGTAAGTAGGCTGGAGGAGAAAGGAGGACAAGGAGTTGGAGTGCACTGCGGTGAAATGTCTAAACCCTGTTGGTGAGATAGGAGGACGAGGGCCAACAAGGAGGGGAAGAAGTTATTGACAGTTTTCCGACATTTTTTTAAGGATCTTTTCTGAAGGGAGAGGAGAGTAAAGTAGCAAAGCAGCGGAGAGGTGCAAAGAAGCTTAAAACTTAATCAAGAAAGTTGGGTAGGTGTGTAGGCAGCAAAAGTCTTCATGAAATAATCCTGCTGCCGGAGCTGTTGTGTGGGCAAGGAGTATTATGACTTCAACAAAAAGCCTGTGACGTGTGGGAGACGCGGAAAGTACAGAGTTTAGAATGGCGCTGGAAATGACAAATGTGGTGCTTAAAAATGTGCGTGAGAAAAGGAAAAGAAGAAGGAGGAGGATATTAGGACGCCCTGCACTGCATTTTCCCTTGATACTCCTCCGGAACTTCCAAAGACTCCTCTATTGTGGGATGAGGACATTTCATTAGATCCATTTTCTTCGTTGCTCAAGGCTGAGTTTTTTTTTTTTTTTTTTTTTTGCCCCTGGACACTAGTATTCCGGCCTTCGGTGAAACTTTCTTCCTACCGTCAGCTGCATCGAACGATAGGTTCACACAGTCGGACACCAGGTGGTCAAGATCCTCCATGTCAGTCACGTGTACAGCGTGGGACCTTCCTTCCCTTCGAGCTGTAATCCGACATCCCCGCTGATCCGTGTAGTGGCCAATGACTCACTCACCCAGCCGCGTTAACTGTCAATGGCTGTCAACATTTATCCGTTTCATGTTACTTTCTAACCAAATGTTGATGATGAGCGAGCACATCAGTCCGTCAGTCCAGTTGGCAGCGTTCTGTGGGTGGGGAACGTACAGGACAGACATCGGCCGACGCTCAGTTCTCCGATGGCACCACGCGTGTATTTTGGGAGGACGGTGAAACAAGGCCAACGCACACTAATGAAACAGTCCACGGCCAGTAATAATATTGCACTCTTTTTTGGCAAATGCTCGTACATTAAGTTGGAAATAATCATAAAAAAAATATATTTGTTTCCTTTTGATTATGACGATTTTATGAATGTTAGAAGCCTGACTGACTGGATTCGGGACGAATTGTATGTTATTAGGCCCCCTTTTTCTGATACTACTTCATGCCAAGTAATTATTTTTCTCCGGGGTGAAGCAGAACTAGCGTGTGCCTTGGAGGAAACGTGCATTCAATTCCATGTGGCTCGTGTGTTGACTCGACCCACCAATAACCAACATTGCACTTCCCATCCTCTTTATGTATTCTCATGTACTCATATGTATATTCATGTATACTGACATCGACTTATCAGAAGCAATTTGCCAAAGGGAGTAATTGTTTTGTTTCACATATTTCTAATTTATTATGAATTTGCGGTCGATTTTTTTTTTTTTAATTGAGATGAAATAATTAGTTTCTGTCGAGTCCCAGTACAAGACTACAAGACTGTCTTCGCAGCAGCAAAGAACACCAATTGCTTTGCAGGAGGTATTCCCACGAGCAAGGCCTTCCAGTGATGCCTTGTGCCGGCAAAGGAAACTTTCCCGGTTGCTGGTAGGATCGATGAGACGCCGCCAGGCTGTGTAAGGCTTGTGACACTCATCGTGACACTGGGGAGCAGAGTTACGTATGCTGTTTCTCGATAAGTAATTCCCGTCAGTTTCCTTGGAATCGGTCACACTCGCATTGCTCTTTCCCGGAAAGGAATCCATCTAAGTTTTGTGAAGACTGGCTGAGTGGCCCAATCTTGTGGTCCCGTGTGTGGATATCATTGCAAGGATAAACGGTTCTGGACACTAGTTATCGTCAGTCTTTGATAACTGGCGATGGTTCGGATCATTGAGGAGGACAGCATTCGCCTCTAGTACAAATGTTTGTCCTTCCCTTAAAAATAATTTTACATGCTGTATTCATATTAGAAAAACAAGTAAATAAATAAATAAATAAAAAAAAAAAAAAATATATATATATATATATATATATATATATATATATATATATATATATATATATATATATATATATATATATATATATATATATATATATATATATATATATATATATATATATATATATCAGCAATTAAAGTGCGATACCTTTAATTATTGAAATTTTGACTCGGATGTGACCGCCTCAGAATCTCAAGGCAGTCACTCATCTCACCTGGTCTGGTGGTGAGCTGCAGGATTTCATTACTGGCGGAGGGAATTTCATGGTACTTTCGCGCTTCACTGTTTAACGCCGTGCTTGGTTCCTCTGATGGTTTCCTTTCTTTTTGAGATGTGGTCTAATGAGACTTAATGTTAATCTTAAGGCTCCAGGGGTCAAGGTGGGATCCCGAGTTAATGATGAGGCGTGGGCTCCACTTAATTAAGTTGGAAGGGCAAAACGTGATTGCTGCCACTTTAAGGCGGTTTTGGAGATGATGAAGGCGCCAAGGCGTGGCGGATGCAGTCACTCATGACCTTAATGACGGAACGCCGTCGCAAGTGTATTACAACTGAGGAGTTTGACGTGGCTGCATTATCCTTTGATGGCGAGATGAGATCGTGTAATTGGCTGCGCCAGAAATACCGCCAGACATGACATAAGTGAGATTGACTTGCAGATTTAATTCAGTGTGCCACATCTTCGAGTTAAATGAATTTCTGGTTTGGTTGATCTGTGAGATACAAATACCGCGTCTCGTATTGTCTCGCGTGATGTTAATGCGAGTACCGTTGTCTCTGTTTTATTGATTCAACAACAGTGTCATACCCAAATATAGCTCGGATGTGAGTTGATGGCTTATATTTCGTCGTGGTAGATACTTCATGAGACCAGCAACAAGTCGACCAGATATTCAAACGTGTGGTCACGGTGGAAAACAACCTCGGCCACCAACACATAGGCGCGCCGCTCGTGGCTGAAAACACTACTGAATCCAAGTTTCTTTTTTTTTTTTTTTTATTATCGAAATACATTTTCCTGAAATATTTTGTTTGCTTCAGCATTCCGAATAAGCAGAGAGCTTCTGTACATAGGGATGTTTTGTGAGTCTGAAAATTATCTTATTATTTAAATTTCCTCATCTCAATGGATTTAGCGCATTATGATCCTCAAACACAGCTTTTTATAGGGATACATAAAAAAAGTATATCAGCTTCAGTACCATCCATACCCATACATCTAACCTCCGCCTTCTGTTCTTCCCCGGCCCAGAATACAGAGATGGGAGTGGGCCAGAGGAAAGACGTGTTTGTAAGAGAAAAACAAAACTGCGGATGAGCTTTTGATAATCTAATATCTAGTATCTGTATCTTCCTTCTGGTCGCCAAGAGAGAAAAAACACGAGTACTCACTGGTCACATCACTGGTAGCGGCAATACAAGAGGCGCATCATTTCCAGACGAATAAACGCGGTAATGACTACAAAGCCTATGAAAGTAGCATGAAGAGAAACAAGCTGACTTGACTGCCTTTCAGATGTCCCACACACACACATTCGCTTCCACCTGACTTCCACCCTTCAAATCTCACACACTCACCTTCTGCAATAGTAACGTCAGTCATTCAATAAATTTTCAGCCTGGACACAGCGGACTTTCCCAGCTGGCTTATGACGAGGGCTGCAAAGGGAGGCGTGACTTAATTTCCACTTGCCAGCCAATAAAAAAAAGTTAAGTTGTGCTTCGCTTCTTGCTCCCCCGGGTAACTTCAGTACATGGACTGAATATGAAGGAGCGTGAGCTATATTTGATGATTTGAAACTAGTTTAAGGTGTAGCATGTGGTCATAGCGAGGTGTGAGACCATTTTGGCACGCGCGCGCACGCGCGCACACACACACACACACACACACACACACACACACACACACACACACACACACACACACACACACACACACACAACGTGTAGTGTAGTGGTCAGCACGCTCAAGTCACAACCGAAAAGACCCGAATTCGAGACCTATGCGGGGCAGATGTGAGAGCCTCTTAATGTGTAGCCCCTATTCTCCAGCACCAAGTAGGTACGGAATGCAAGTCGAGGGTTTGTGATCTCGCTGGCCCTGTGTGTTATGTCACTATGACCCCCACGCTCTTTCCATAGTTGGAATGGCTGGCTGGGTGACCTGCAGGCAACGGTAAGTGAATTAAACACGTGCCCACGGAAAGCCTGCACCAAAATGTATATATCTGAATATATGGGTCTTGGCCTGGTTGTGGTTTTTCTCGTGTGGAGTGGAATCTGAGTGAATATACAAACTTTTAGGCACAGAAATCCGATTTGCTTGCCAGTTTTAAAATATACATAAAAACATAAGACGAGCTTAAGAAAGCCAGCAAGTCTACTCGTGACAGATTTTGTGTATGATATATACAAGTCTTCCTTTCATATTTCCTTTTTTTTTTTTTTTAAGGTGAGAAGTGCCGCGTCCTCCTTGGTGCTGCAGCGTGGTACGTGTCTTATGCGTACCACAGACAAGCGTGTGGTGCGCATGGGTTCTCGAAAGTTAACACCAAATAATGAGTGCTAAGCCTGACTTAGGAGGGAATAAGAGCCATTATCCCTCAGGTTGTTTGCACTAATCACTCTTCATGTATGCTGTTGTGGGAAGAAGAGCAGGAGAAACACAAAACCAGAAATTATTTGAAAACACTAGTTCGCAACATACAACAGTGAATAACCCGAGAGCAGATTATAGGAAAAAAAAGAAAAATGACAGGGATTGACCGTTGACGTCAGATTACACGATGTCTGGAATGGATGTGTGCGTGCGTGCTTGCGTATGTGGACGGGGCGTGACTTTTTGTGCGTATGGGTGACTGCTTGGCTGGATTAGTCATTGTGTGTGTGTGTGTGTGTGTGTGTGTGTGTGTGTGTGTGTGTGTGTGTTGGGGTTGGGGGCGGGTTGGTGGGTCGGTGGCTTTGTGTGCGTGTGGGTGTGGGTATGTGTTTACCGTCTGCTTCGCATCACACATCGTTCAAAAACGGTCTGGCCTTTACGTGTATGTCACTTTTTGCTCTTCCCTTTACCAGTTTGTGCTGCATCCCTATTTGATTTCCACTGGTATGCATCCATCTGTCTGTATCTGCTTACATCTATCTATCTACATCTATCTATCAACACTTCACTCGGTCAGTGTATTTATTCTTGTACTAGTATACCATCCATCTACCTGTGTATTTATGTTTTTATGTTACTGTCTATTTCTGTCTTTCAAGAGATAAAAAATTACATAGGTAAAGAAAAGAGAAAGAGAGAAAGAAAGACTCTTTCACTTTTTCCATTTGGTGCATTTCCTCTTGGCTTTTCGCATTATCCTTCACCTTTTCAACATCAAACGTCCTGCTTTTTCCCAACTTTCTATACTTCTCCATTTTTCAGAGTATCTTTCTCCTTCCCTCTCGCCTGTCTTTCTTTCCTTCCCCTTTCTTTCCCTTCTCTCTGGGTAATCCTTAACTCCTTTTTTGGTCCCAGACTCCCTTCCTTCATCCTCTTTTCTCAGAGTAGAAACCTTCCTCTGCAATGTAGGAGAGAGAGAGAGAGAGAGAGAGAGAGAGAGAGAGAGAGAGAGAGAGAGAGAGAGAGAGAGAGAGAGAGAGAGATAGGGGGGGTGAAGGCAGGCAGGCAGGCAGGCAAAATACTGTCCTTTAACAGATAGTCACGAACAGTTCCCCTCAGCCACTATTCACATTTCCTGTTGACTCAGTCAGCTTGTGAGATGATTTAGACAAACACGTAATCATTCGTCACGTAACGCCAGTACATTCATAATTCAGTATCGGTGTACTGTCCATCAAGCATTAAATTCCATGCTAAATTCCTGGATCGTAACGGAATTTTCAGAGGCCGTCAAATTCAAATATTGCTTGTACTAAAATAACTGATACATTTTAGGCCGACCTTGCTGCGTCTGTGTCTATTATTCACAATATACAGGACATGGAGAATTAAGTGTAAGGAATAAAGAAAAGTCGCATATCAGTAGTATGTTTTGTACAAGGACTGCCACGTGTTGGTGTACTGGCTTCATCCATCTTTCTTAATTTTATGCTCTTATGTTCTAAAATATACTGATGTTTATAAATTCATGTGTAAATAAGTAGTTCTGATATTTTCCAAGTATTTAACTTTGGTTGGAAGTAAAAGCATGAGACTTTCCTTTTATTATATTAAAATAAGCAAATAGGATTTTACTTTGAAGAAAAATAAAACCAAAGGCACTAAAAGTTCTGAGCTGCTGGATCACTCATTTTGGTGACAGTGGTGCTTGACTCTTGATCTCTTGCATTGGTCGACTAGGTTGGAAACAATACTGCGGGTGACTTGTACTGTTACAGGGACAACAGAACACAACTGGAGTATACAGGAAACTTTGTGGTCAGGAGGCATACTCATTGTACACGTGTTTTCTAGCAGCCCAAGTTACTTTTGATTCACACCGCGTATTAATCTCCAGAATCTCTTCTTCTCGTTAAAGGACACCACTCATAGTGAAACAAGCTATGCAGACAATCATTCAAACTTCTATTTCATGCAGTCGTCAGACATTGGCACCTTTAGAAGTCCTATCTTAAACTAATACAAGAACATTTTACTTAGAAGCTTTAGCAACCAGTGTTAATAAGTACTTTAGTACTTTAGATGCAACGTCTGATAGAGGAAAATGCTTCCTGTATTTTTCTTATGACCATTCTACTCAAGGAAAATTAACTTAATTATGAGCAACAGTAGGGTGTTCCTCTTGGTCACCCCTTGCTTCGTGAACATAAATATAACCTTATAGTTTATGCACGAGTAATAGATTCTCAGTCTTTATTACGCCATGGATTCCGTATTCATATGAGCCTAGGTACAGTGCATTTAGTTTTCATGGTTTAATTTTTACGTGTTTTGATTGACGTTCCATTATGGCTAGCCGATATCGTGGACGTCCCTGGCTGAGAGAGAGAGAGAGAGAGAGAGAGAGAGAGAGAGAGAGAGAGAGAGAGAGAGAGAGAGAGAGAGAGAGAGAGAGAGAGAGAGAGAGAGAGAGAGAGAGACAACTTTATTCTTTCTTAGACTTCCTGGGAGTGGCAAGTTCATCAAACTTTTTCCCATGGCCAGTCTCCTTGACACGTAAAAAAAATATAAATTAAAAAATTATAAAGAAATAATAATAATGCAACCCTCGTGCGCGTAATGTTTGTGTTGCCAGTGAAGTGGTTTTAATTTTGCGAAAACAACACCCTTGTTTTGGGATTGACCTGTAAAATACGAAGATATATAAGGCTGGTAGTTTCATTGACCTTCAGTTGCCGTCTGGCATCACGATGCAGTTAGAGGCTGCCAAGCGAGTTGTGTGTTTCCGGCAAGTCTGTGTAACTAATTTCTCTGTTCATTAAACTCTTTATTTGACTATTATTACCCAAAGCGCAAATATTTCGTATTTGCATATAAAATCACTCTTCATAACGGAGTACCTAGAATTACTTATATTTCGTGTTACAGTGTAGCAACAAAGAATATTCAGCCGTCACTCTATGTAATGCACCTGATTGACGCCGAGGTGCGTTCTGATTCAAACAAGTAAACCACTCTATAAGTGCTGATTGTCCCAGAACACGTGACCCGACGGCCTCATTCTCAGTTTCGTTACTAATAGAATATTCCTGACAAGCTACACTATGAAATTCGTTACAAAATATCAGATATTGGTTTAGGTTGCGAATGACGTAGTGCAGCATTTTTTTTTTTTTTTTCAGACCATCACCTTTCACTCCTGATTAGCTATTGTAATGACATGTCAAACTTTGTGGTGCTGATTCAGTTTAAAAGTTAGTTCAGAAAGTTAACCTCTTAAACCCTCCATCAGTCGTCGTGATACTGCCTTAACTATTTTACTGCTGTGGTCACGCCTTGTGAACATTCAGAGCATTGTAATTCGTGTTTACATGGTCACACACACACACACACACACACACACACACACACACACACACACACACACAAAACAACAACAACAATTGAGAAGTCAGATTAATTTTATTTTATCTAGGCAACAAAAGTATTTAAGAGCCCGTACTACATAAACAAATGTCTAAAAAGTTACATATGGGATAAATTGTTATCTGCCAATATGTATGAAGAATATGCTTAAATTGCCCTTTATTTTTTGTCTGTATCTTTCACCAACGGAATATATCTCTGGTTGTCTGACGTTTTCTTGGAAGTCTCTTTGAAGCTGGCAGATTATCCTCCAGTAAAGCGTGTGTGTTCCTCGTACCCGTCAGTATCCATTCTGTTTAATGATGTGAACTGTGTCTGCCGGAATAGAAATGCGCCTCCAACAATCCTTGGTTCATTTACATTAATTTAAAGATGGCACTTATGATCTCCCTGATTCTTTGAGGTAGTCAAGTAGTTATTGCCCACTGTGACGCTTTCGGTTTCAGTTGAGAGAGAGAGAGAGAGAGAGAGAGAGAGAGAGAGAGAGAGAGAGAGAGAGAGAGAGAGAGAGAGAGAGAGAGAGAGAGTGGTTATACGGTTTTAAATTTATTTTTATGTTGTGCCTCTGTCCATGTCACTTCATCTCCCTTGCAGGGCGGTGAAGAGCACAGCAAGTGGAAGAGTCACAGCTAGACAAAGACCTAGAATTCTGTCTCTCGTCTTTCCAGGTCAGCCCAGCCAATCTTGTCCCCTCTCGTCTCCGCCTTGTTCTCTTTTCATCTCGCTTTTCGTTTTCTTGACTTGGCTGTAATTGCGTCAGACTTTTGCTGTCTGTCTGATATTGAATTGACCTACAGGACTATTTGCCTTTTCACTGCTAATGATCATATGACATCTTATAATTGAATAATCACATTATTTATATTGAGGGAAAATATAATTACACGGACTAAAAACTTTCAATTACTCGATCACTCCCTTTTGCATTGAGGAGCGTCTTTGAAAGTTTTACTCTGAACAAGGCTACTCTGAAAATTTTACTGATACAAGACTTTTTTCTATCAAACCTGAAGTGAAGCCAGAGCGTGGCTGAGGGCAGGAGGTGAAGGCAGGATGTATTGATTCACTTAGATGAGTTTAATAAAGAAAACAGTAGGGACAGATGCAATATTGTTACATCATTTATATATTTTATCTAGCAATTAGCCTCACAAGAGCGTATTCATTTATCAGAACTCCCTGTCCTCTGTCCTTGGCTGTAGTTGCAATTGATTATCAGTCGGTTATATGTCACAGTGATATGATAGGACTTAGACTCAATTGCTGAACATTGTATCTTATCTCTTACATTTTTTTTTTCGGAATTCTCAGTTATGTTTTCATGAATCTAGAGATAGTTTAACAATACTGCATTACCAATACGAAATACACCCATTAAATCCAGACTAATTTCCTTTTGGGGCCTTTGAAAATAGTTCTTATGAGAGAGAGAGAAAAAGAGAGAGAGGAGAGAGAGAGGAGAGAGAGAGAGAGAGAGAGAGAGAGAGAGAGAGGAGAGAAGAGAGAGAGAGAGAGAGGAGAGAGAGAGAGAGAGAGAGAGAAAACGTTTAAGAATACAAGCCCTTCTGGTAACAAATCGATCTGTTTAACGAAATAAGTGGGGGAGAAAAATTTCACGTCATCGTAGAGCTTAGAGGTATGGAGGAATACATAAGGAAAAACCTCACACCTGGAGGAATACACAGGGAAGAGCTCGTTGGCACACAGTTCGCCGCCTCACCACAAGAGCGCGAAGCTTCTGCCTCTCGTCACATCTTAATGTTGACTATTTCCTGGTTAGACTTTTCCCTTGATTTTTGCAGTTGTTTCCCTTTTAACCTTTCTCTCTCCTCGTCATTCTTTCTTCCTTCCACCTCTCCTCTCCACTCCACGATTTTTTTGTTCCTTCGTTTCCACAGATGATTTTCTTTCCTCCTACGGCGCCCTCTCCTTTTATTCGTCTTATTGTTTTTCCTTCTCTTTTCATCTGCGGTTTCTTCGACTTTCCACTTCCCTCCGTGCAATTTCCTGCCCTAAGAAATAGATTAATCAGTTCTTTTATTCTATCCCTCAGTTTTTTTCTTCATGAGAGAGAGAGAGAGAGAGAGAGAGAGAGAGAGAGAGAGAGAGAGAGAGAGAGAGAGAGAGAGAGAGAGAGAGAGAGAGAGAGAGAGAGAGAGAGAGACTTTCGGTAATTCTCTCTCTCTCTCTCTCTCTCTCTCTCTCTCTCTCTCTCTCTCTCTCTCTCTCTCTCCATCATTTTTGCTTCTATCGTTTTCCTGCGCCTAAACTATAAATACTTTTTTTTCTTTTGTCTCATTCATTCCCCTCCTGTTTGTCCGTTTTGCTCTTTATTGTCCTCACTTTTTCCTTACATCACATCTTCGTTCACTTTATCTTTAGCCACCCATAATTCTTCGTCTTAACCCACCCATCACCACCACCACCACCACCACCACCACCACCACCACCATCACCACCACTTCCTCCTCCTCCTCCTCCTCCTCCTCCTCCTCCTCCTCCTTCTCCTCCTCCTCCTCCTGCATCGCAAAAGTAAAAACTTCATCAAATACGGCAAACAGTTTATTAAAATTCAAATTGCAAAACCATGGAAATGAATCCTTACGGAATTTGCAGTTATAAGAGAAGTATGAGGGTCATAACATCAACAACAGGACCTCTGATAGTAGAAAACTTGCGAACAACTGAGAAATGAAAATAGTTATGTAGAATACCATGAATTATTACTTTTTATTAGTATTCACGACCGAAGATGTTCAGAGGAGTCTGCCCGATATGTCTTCACAAATATCAATGTGACATTATCCACTTGCTTAAAAGCATCTCTAAAAAAGGGTGACCGCTCTAATCCCTTAATTTTACCGTTTTATTACTTTAATTTCCTGCCTATCTAAAGCTTTTGAGTCTATCCTCAGCAGGAGGATTCTTAAACATCTATCACTTCACAACCTTCTATCTGATCGCCAGTATGGGTTCCGTCAAAGCCGCTCTACTGGTGATCTTCTGGCTTTCCTTACTGAGTCTTGATCATCTTCTTTTAGAGATTTTTGTGAAACGTTTGCTGTTGCCTTAGACTTATCAAAAACTTTTAATAGAGTCTGGCACAAAGCTTTGATTTCCAAACTACCCTCCTACGGCTTCTATTCTTCTCTCTATAACTTTATCCCAAGTTTTCTTTCTGACCGTTCTATTGCTGCTGTGGTAGACGGCCACTGTTCTAAATTTACTAACAGTGGTGTTCCTCAGGGTTCTGTCCTGTTACCCACTCTCTTCCTATTATTCGTCAATGATCTTTTAAGCCAAACTTCTTGTCCTATTCACTCCTACGCTGATGATACCACCCTGCACTTTTTTCACGTCTTTTCGTAAATGTCCAACCTTTCAGGAAGTAAACAGTTCGCGCAGAAAAGCCACGGAACGCCTGACTTCTGATCTCTCAAAAATTTTTGATTGGGGCAGAGCAAACTTAGTATTGTTCAATGCCTCAAAAACTCAAATTTCTCTATCTGTCAACTCGGCACAATCTTCCAGATAATTATCCCCCTTCTTCAGTGACACTTAACTGTTCCCCTCTTCTACACTGAACATCCTTGGTCTGTCCTTTACTTATAATCTAAAACGTAAAGCTTCATTTCTCATCTCTAGCTAAAACAGCTTCTATGAAGTTAGGTGTACTGAGTCGTCTAACCGCCCCTGCTGCTAACTCTGTACATGGGCCTTATCCGTCCGTGTATAAAGTATGCTTCACATGTATGGGGGGAGGGTCCATTCACACCACTCTTTTAGACAGGGTGGAATCAAAAGCTTTTCGTTTCAACTCCTCTACTCTAACTGACTGTCTTCAGCCTCTTTCTCATCGCTGCAGTGTTGCACCTCTTGTTATCTTCTACGGCTATTTTTATGCCAACTGCTCTTCTGATTTTGCTTGTTGCATGCCTCCCCTCCTCACGCGGCCTCGCTGCGCAAGACCTACCCCCCCCCCTCTCTCTCTCTCTCTCTCTCTCTCTCTCTCTCTCTCTCTCTCTCTCTCTCTCTCTCTCTCTCTCTCTCTCTCTCTCTCTCTCTCCTGTTCTCTCCACCGCTCTAATGCAAGAGTTAACCAGTATTCTGAATCATTCATCTCTTTCTCTGGAAAACTCTGAAACTCCCTGCCTGCTTCTGTATTTCCATCTTCCTATGACTTGAACTCTTTCAAGAGGGAGGTTTCAAGATACTTATCCTGTAATTTTTGTCTACCGCTTTTGACTCTTCGGGAACCGGCACCTCAGTGAGCCTTTTTATTTATTGCAGTTTTGTTGCCTTTGGCAATGTCCATGAGGTTAGAACATGAGAACATAAGAAAATAAGGGAAGCTGCAAGAAGCCACCAGGCCTACTCTTACACGTGGCAGTCCCTGTATGAAACATACCTACCTATTTCCACCTATCGTCCACAGCCATACTTTAAAAACGTACTGTGGGATGAGAACAACGTTTTGGTGTCCTTAGTGGATGCTGAAAAAAATTCTAGTACAGTGCGCTAGTTCAGATTTGGCAGAGACACGAGAAAGCGTGAAAAACAATGTTCTATTTGTTGTGATATACATAACTCTCTGGAAGAATTACATATTACGAGTGCTATGCAGTTCACTTCTGCTAACCACTGAAAAACATTGAATTATCCGAGAGAATAATAGATCGCTGAGCTTGCAAGACATTCCAGATACTACGAAAAAGACTATTGGGATGTTCCAATTTACCTTTGCTGGAAAAGAAAATGGTAAGTGAAAACATGATGCAGATCCCCACCATGTTGAATATATTTCACAACCTCGAACATCGACAGTTGTTTCTGTTTTTATTCGTCGAGACGTCGAGAAGCCTCGGCGAGTCTGTGAAGGAAAACGTGGGTAACATAAAATTTCTTCTTAGATTATGTTACCGTTCACGGAAACAAGCTATCCGCGCACGCCTCCAGGGAATTGTTGATCATTTATTTTTAAAAAAGTTGATTATTTCATATCGTGATAGAAAATAAGTGGAATGATTGTGATCATTTTTCGTGTGTAATGTATTATGTATATCCTTGTTCCTCAAAAGGAGCACAGTTGTGTTTCATTCCATGCATGTAATATTTTTTTTTTTTTTGTCTTCTCCACCGATCCATGAACGCTCTGTTCTTGCTACAATTATATTAATCCTAGTTTCATCATATTAGTGTGACTCCTTAGCTCTGTTATATGTGTACACACACACACACACACACACACACACACACACATTATATATATATATATATATATATATATATATATATATATATATATATATATATATATATATATATATATATATATATATATATATATATATATATATATATATATATATATATATATATATATATACGAGTATATATATATATATATATAAATATATATATATATATATATATATATATATATATATATATATAATCACACACACACACACACACACACACACACACACACACACACACACACACACACACACACGTCTAAGTTATTATCAGGTGTGTGTTACAGTAATTCTGTATATAATCCAGAAAAGTTTAATGTTTTGGTATTTTATTTTCCTAACACTTATTGTGTTCTTACGTTTCCTGGCGGCACTATACAAGAGGGAGGAGATGGACTGGCAGGAAGCTTATCGCTTTTCCTCCCTAGTTTCAAAATAGCATTGAAAATTTATAAGTATATTGGCCAATACGCTTGCTTTTACCCGCTTTTCCCACTCTCCTTGTCCTTCCTTCCTTCCTTCCTTCATTCATTCATTCATTCATTCTTTCCTTCTTTCCTTCCCTCATGTCTTTCGTGCTTCTCCTATTCCACCGCTTCCTTCATTCCTTCTTTCCCTCATTTCTTTCATTCCCCTCCTCCTCCTCCTCCTCCTCCTCCTCCTCCTCCTCCTCCTCCTCCTCCTCCTCCTCCTCCTCCTCCTCCTCCTCCTCTCCTCCTGAAGCCATTCTTACCTCATGAATAAAGTCTCAAGATCATAAAAGGCTCCTGACTGTAACCTAGTTTCATGAAGTATAAAAATATGATATTAACTAGCGTGGAGAGGAAAACAACGTGGACCAACTAACAAGGTAAGTCGATAACGTGACAGTCTTAAAATGGAGTTGCAAATCTGCGTAGAATCGACAGTGGATGGACAGTAAAGGTGACAGAATGGAAGGACCAGAGTAGGGAGGCAGAATCAAGGCCACGCTGCCAACAAAGTGGGGGGCGAGGAAAAGGAGGAGTCAGGGAATTGAACAGAGAGGGAAAGAGGTTGTTTTATGTATACTAGCATTAACTAAAAGATGCATAATATAGTACGTAAATGGATAGCAAGCTGATATGGATGGACTAAAAGTGGACAGCTACATAGCTAAACAACACACTGATGCACAGGGGGAGAAACACAGCGCCCTAAAGGTTCACCTTCCCTCAACCATCCTTCTGAATAACCAAGAGCAAGTTACAAATTATGTACCTCCTGGAATCGCCGCTTGGCCGATGCCTCTTACAGTATTAATCTCCTCCTCCTCCTCTTCTTCTTCTTCCTCCTCCTCTTCCTTCTCCTCCTCCTCCTCCTCCTCCTCCTCCTCCTCCTCCTCCTCCTCCTCCTCCTCCTCCTCCTCCTCCCATTTATCCTTTTTCCTCAGTTTCCCCCTTCTTCTCCTGCAAACAAGAAGGTATTGGATCTCTAAATATATGGGACCAGTTTTATAGCCTCCAGTTGTCTTCCAGAAAGA
>NC_087165.1:17543511-17561011 GCF_035594125.1 Scylla paramamosain | reverse complement strand
AATGTGCTTCTCCACCTATCTTGAATTTGAGCTCTTTCAAGGAGCGAGAGGTACACTGACCTTTCTTTCTCAAGATTTCGTAATTTTTTGTAACCCTTAGTGTGTCTTTATTGTCTTCGCGTGGGACTAATAATAGCCTCCATAGATATTGGAAAAAATCTGTTTCCCACTAGTGATTGTACGTAACTCAAATAGACTCAGTAATTACGTTGATAATACTAAATCAGTAGTGAGTTTAAGATTGGTTCGAATTATGGTTAGGGGTTGTAGGCGAGTATACGTAGGTGTGTACGTTTCATATAAGGACTGCTACGTGTAGGTGTGCTGGTATTTTTGCTGCTGTCCGTTTGTTATTGTGCTTTTATTCCATAGCAGCAACTTTGACTTTGGAATCTACAATACCTCCAACACTTTTTTTTTTTTCTTTTCCACAGCGGCATTGCTTTCATTTCCACAGTTAAAAGAAAATAGCCCACAATATTTTCTCCACTTTTGTTGTACAGTTTCAACGTTGTTATATGTGTATTTTTCCCTTTTTTTTTCATGTCATCGTTCGTGTTTGTGGTGAAAAAGGGGCTTGTGTAAGTGTTGTTGTTGCTATTGTTGTTGTTGCTGTTGTCGATGTTGCTGTTGTTGTTGGTACTACTCTCGCTGTTGCTGCTGCCATTGTTGTCGTTGTTGTTGTTGTTGCTGTTGTTGTTGTTGCTGTTCTTGCTGTTGTTGTTGTTGCTGTTCTTGTTGGTACTACTCTCGCTGTTGCTGTTGCCATTGTTGTTGTTGTTGTTGTTGTTGTTGTTGTTGTTGTTCTTGTTCTTGTTACTACTGTCGCTGCTGCTACTAGCATTGTTGTTGTTGGTGGTGGTGCTGTTGTTATTGTTGTTGTTGTTGTTGTTGTTGTTGTTGTTGTTGTTGTTGTTGTTGTTGTTGCTGTTGTTGTTACTTCGTTGTTGTTGATGCTGCTGTTTTGTTGTTGTTGTTATTGTTGTTGTTGTTGTTGTTGTTGTTGTTGTTGATGATGGTGGTGGTGTTGGTTTTATTTCATCATTCCCATCAACCTTCTCACCATCACCGCCACCACGATCTCCACCACTACCACCATCATCATCAGCAGCAGCAGCCGCATTATTGCCATTGACAGCATTATCATCATCATCATCATCATCATCATCATCATCATCATCATCATCAACAGTAGCAGCAGCAGCATTTGCAGTGTAAAAGGTACTAATCGTAGTAGTAGTAATAATAGCAGCAGTATTGTCATTGGTATCAGCGTCATTAGTAGTAACAGTGATAGTAATAAAAAAAAATAGTATGAAGAACTTGAAATAGAAAAACTAGTGAAAGTAAGGCAGAATTTCTTGGAAAAGATAATAATGCGTTTGGAGCGAAAGACCAATTAAAATAATGAGATGCATGAGTAGACTGAGTGGATTGAATGGTGGGTGCCTTCTCAAAGTCTGGTGTGAAAGAAAAGCCAAAGAACGCCTGACTTCTCATCTCTAAAATTATTGATTGGTGCAGAGCAAACATAGTATTGTTCAATGCCTCAAAAACTCAATTCTTCCAGTTATCAACTCGACACAGCCTTCCAGCCGGAATCAAAAGCTTTTCGTCTCATCAACTCTTGTCCTCTAAATGATTGTCTTCAGCCTCTTTTTCATCGCCGCAATGTTGCATCTCATATCTTCTACCACTATTTTCATGCTAACTGATCTTCCTAACTGCATGTCTCCTCTCCTCCCGCACCCTCGCTGCACAAGATTTTCTTCTTTCTCTCACCCCTATTCTGTTCACCTCTCAAATGCAAGAGTTAACCAGTATTCCCAGTTATTCATCCCTTTCTCTGGAACTCCCTGCCTGCTTCTGTATCTCCTTCTTCGGGGATCGACATCTCAGTGGGGCTTTTTCTTTTTTTATTGGATTTTTGTTGCCCTTGGGCGGTGTCCCTCCTATATGAAAAAAAAAAAAGTCGTCGTACACAACCTTCTTTGGCAGCTGTTTTACGCTCAAGTCCTCCATTATGCACCCCATCCTCCTCTGCCTTAGCCTTGCTTTCCTTCTCCTCCTGAGTTATAAAAATGGACAAGACCGGCAATAAAATAACAACAAAAGGACCTCCATTCTATCGGCGCCATAGCTAAAGTTATTCCAATTGCGTATAGCGAAAGCTGACATGCTAAGAGCTACTGCAGGTGTAAGGAGTCAGACAGAAAGTGGAGCTGGTGTTCGGCTGGTAAGATTTAATTAAGCTGCTGAAGCTGTGTCAGATGCCGGATCTCAGTATATGAGTATTTCTTAATTTCTCAAGAGTACCCTTCCTCCTCTTAGTTTAAATAGATTGGGAGTGAAATTCCAGGGATGTTCAGCCGTATGAGAAAGCGAATACATGGCAGTGAAAAAGACGAAATCTTGTGAGTGTTTCATCAAGCAAAGTGTCATCCAAACACGAGTCAATATCACCATCTGCACACGCCGCGAGCCGTCCTTAGCAGATAGGCTCAATAAGTGCGATCTGTTTTCTTGCATACAGACTGAAATGTACGTTCTTTTTTTTTTCGAGTGTTCATTTTTTTTCAAGCATGTTTTTATGTATTTAATTTCATCATATTTCTTTTTTGGTAGTTTTTCCCAATTTTACTATTACATTTGTATTTTCTTGTGAATGTATGTTTGAACAAGATTGTGTATTTTCAGTGTAACATGGAATATGTCTGCAACACTGAAATATATTTGATGTGTCATGAGTCATGCAGAAAATAACAAGTGATTGCTATTTTTTTCAGAATTCCACTGAGCGGCACCGTCACCTCCTCTCCCTCTGCCAGGTAAGCTACGTGCTCAAATTTCTCCTGCGGCAGTGCGCGGCGAGATGGCGAGATGACACGAGTCGACTTTCTTATATTTGACTAGGATGGATTTGACCCAGAAATAAAAAAAAAAAGTGACAGCTTCTTGTCTTTTATATAATGAAAATATGTATTTTTGTATGGTGAAAAATTAGTGTAAAAGCCTCACCCTTAACAGCTTCCATGTCAGTCCTGTCACGTCCTACATATTCAGGGCAAGACTCATTCATGAAATTTGTCATCACAATTGATTTCCATGAGTAGTGTGATGTATTGCGTATATTATAAACGCTTTAGTTACTCATATGAAATGCGAACGTATCACATTTCTTTCTATTCGTAGTTAATGGCTGTAAATAATACTGTGATATTTACAACACATTAACGAGATGTGCCTGCATCAGTAGACACGGAATATTGTCTGCATTTGATGAAACGTATGAAAGAGTGGCGGTGATATTTGCTTTGACGTTAAGTAAAGCTTCTATAATTGGTTTCAACTCAGTCATGCCTTAACCTAAAACACACTTACACTTACACACACACACACACACACACACACACACACACACACACACACACACACACACACACACACACACACACACACACACACACACACACACACACACACACACACACACACACACACACACTGTTCATAAAGATCAATAAAACCTGAATATGTCTAATAAGCACGTTCGTAACATATCAAGCATTCCGATGTCAATTGAGTGATGGCCCATGATACTGAAATCTGCATCCTGCACAGCCAGTCAGGGCCAGGTGTTGTTGCATTCCTCCGGAAGCCTGCCGTGCTTGTCAGCTTGTTTGAGTAAGTTTAATCACGTGGAGACCAGCGTGACGTCGTCATGCTCGTGGCTGAAGAAAGTTCAACTTTTCAGTCGGGGAAACGGCAACTTTGAGGACTCTTGCCATGAAAAAAAATAATAAATAAATCTGGAAATGAATCAGTAAGCAAAGTGACGCGTACACGATATACGAGTACGACTACTGATTGATGATGGTGGTCGACCTAGTGATGATGATGATGCAGATATCCCGGAAGATGTAGTCGGTGGGTTGGTGAGGAAAGGAAACCCGGGGTGATGAGAGGAAGAGGAAGGGGGATTTGGGACAACGATTTCCTGACGTAGAAGAAAACTTTTCATATTGCAGACGCCACTTTTTAAAGCGACCGGTGTGATAGGCATTTGGATGGAAGATGAAAAGTTGTCTGGGTGCCTGATGGATGGTGGCGTGCGTGGTGGTGGGAGGGGGGGGGGGTTGGAGACTGGAATGGATGGAGGAACGCAAGAGACGGATGACAGTGAGGCTGATGCTGTTTGGGGGGAAAGGAAGCTGAAATTATCGAAATGGAAATGGCAAGTGGATGAACATGAACTTTTGCTGCTGAAGAGAGGATGCTATGACAAGGGTATTGTCCTTTCTAACATGATCACTATATTCAGATCATAGTGAGGAAAAGTAATCATAATAATAATAATGATAACATAATAATAATAATAATAATTCTCTCTCTCTCTCTCTCTCTCTCTCTCTCTCTCTCTCTCTCTCTCTCTCTCTCTCTCTCTCTCTCTCTCTCTCTCTCTCTCTCTCTCTCTCATTTCTAATATGAGCACGACCTGTTCGCAAAAGTACTATTTCTGCTGTTATAGCGAGGAGCCTCTATGATATCAGATTGACGGCAAATACCGGTGGGTGATGCTTGCTTGCCAACAGCCTCCTGTCTTCCTACGAGTCCTACAGAGGTTAGATGTACTTGTAGCTACCTTATGGTAATATTTCATAGGCTAGAGCTTTATTGCCACTTAAGTATGTGGCGTACTTGAGCCACTGAACTGCAACAGTGAGACAGTTAAGCGGACTGACGGGAAAGTCTGATGCCTCGATTTTTTTTTCTTGGATCCTTTAATGTCCTTGAATTTAGAAATATGTAGCTGTCATGTTATCTCAGTTCAGCATTTCTTGCGCCCCTGACAGACATCTCGATCTTGAAGGCTGAATTGTTGCCGTTCGATTAGTGACATTCTTGCATCTAAGGGACGTGTATCTGTGTGTGTGTGTGTGTGTGTGTGTGTGTGTGTGTGTGTGTGTGTGTGTGTGTGTGTGTGTGTGTGGCCAGAATAGAATACATAAAATAGAATAGATTTTGTATGAATGTTCAGACTTAAAAAAAAAAAAAATGTGGAGCGGGCGAGTGTTTCTGGCAGCCAAAAAATTATTCGCAGTATTTCACAAGTTCGAAAAATTAATGGGGGCTTGGCTGTCCGACAGTTTTGCGCCAGGGAGCGAGAAATATGAATGGGCATTTTTGAAGCTGGTGACTGGCGAACATGTTCCTTTGATTATGGTTGGTTGGGAGAATAAAGACAAGATCATATACAGCTCACGTTTTTTCTTCGGCAATGACAACAGTACTTGTCATGTCACACACTAGAAGATTCAGAAGAAAATAAAACGTGAATTTTCCTTTACTCATATCATATCACTTCGATCCTTTGTTGAAAGAACACACACACACACACGCACACACACACACACACACACACACACACACACACACCACACACACACACACACACACACACACACACACACACACACACACACACACACACACATATATATATATATATATATATATAGAGAGAGAGAGAGAGAGAGAGAGAGAGAGAGAGAGAGGAGAGAGAGAGAGAGAGAGAGAGAGAGAGAGAGAGAGAGAGAGAGAGAGAGAGAATTGTGTTATCAACGAGATTTTTACGTTGGTTTAGTCTTGAATTGTGCTGCCTGCCACCATTACGCTCCGCACCTGGCGATCCTCTCACTGGCGTCATCTCCGGGTCGTGCTGCACCACATTATTTCCTTGACTGTAGATCTTCCTCCTGCTGTTGTCCGTTGTCTAATATTGTCTCACTTATTACCGAAGTTTTCATAGGTGTCCTAGCAAAGATAGGATTGAGTTTCGTCCTCATAAAAGATTTTGTTTGACAGACTGCCCGGATTTGAGGTTACATGTATGTATATGTGAGATGTGACTGCCTTTATTTGTATTATTTTTTTTTTTTTTTACAGGAGTTTCAAAAAAGGTAGTACTAGTAGTAGTAGTAGTAGCAACAGCAGCAACAGTAGTAGTAGTAGTAATAGTACTAGTAGTAATAATAATAATGATAATAATAATAATAATGATAATAATAATGATAATAATAATAATGATAATAATAATAATAATGGCAATCATAATTACACGCATTGTAAGAAAATAGATAATAATCTTGCGAGCGAACAAAAGTCAAGATTGCCTGAGTTGAAGAAAATCAGAACGTTTCAGTCAAGGAAAGGAGAAAGAAACGGGAATCAGTGTGAAACTTATTTTTTTCTCTTTTGAGAATCGTGTAATAGTAATAATAATAATAATAATAATAATAATAATAATAATAATAATAATAATAATAATAATAATAATTGCGATAACAAAAAATAATAAAAATAATAATAGTAATATGATAATAATAATAATAATGATAATAATAATAATGATAATAATAACAATAATAATAATAATAATAATAATAATAATAATAATAATAATAATAATGATAATGATAACGTTGGTGGTGAAAATCATGCTGATAAATAGCGTAGTACGAAAAACGTTATGTTTGCAATAAAAATGCCACGTTAAACATCATTCGAGGAAGTAAAAATGTTTTAATTAAGAAATAAAAAAAAAAAAAAGAAAAATGACAATGTAAAAAAAAAAAAACGTAACATTTCTCTCTGGAAGGTAAAAATGATTTCCCTCAGGTCTTAGGGAGAAACGTCCTACGCAAGCAACGGTAATTTGTAATTTTTTTCTTAGTTAACTTAGCGAGCACTGTAGGTTGATTTCCCGTGTGTGTGTGTGTGTGTGTGTGTGTGTGTGTGTGTGTGTGTGTGAAACTAGTATTTAGACAAACTGTGATTAGTGAACGTTGACATGCAGATGAGACTTAGACATGAAGTAGGGAAGAGCAGTTCAGTTTGCATGCTGAGGACAAAAGCCATCAGAGAGAAAGTGGAGTAGCAAGGTGGAAGGATGGCATGCCGCATGGGAACCTGCTCTGAGTAAAATGTTGAGTGTCATTGTGTGAGAAGAGACAGTGAAGTGGTTTGCCTGCACTGAGAAAAGAAAGATGGAAGGGTTCATAAAGACAATATATGTAAGCGAAAATAATTATTCATATTGGAAAGGACTTAATACATATGTAAAAATAGAGAATGAAACAGCAGAGACTATTTAGATGGTGAGATGGAAGTTATTCTGTGACAACTTGAGAGTAGCACACAATATATACATATATATATATATATATAGAGAGAGAGAGAGAGAGAGAGAGAGAGAGAGAGAGAGAGAGAGAGAGAGAGAGAGAGAGAGAGAGAGAGAGAGAGAGAGAACGACAAGTGTGAATAAAAAAATTATTTAGAGAGCTGTACGTCTGATATAAATACTTAGAATTGTGTTGTTATAAATTTGATATCAGACGAAGCGAAGAGTGTTTTGGCGGTAACACTACTATGTGTTTCTGAGGAGTCGTCGTGTCGGGACGAGAGGTGCGCTGCAGGCCCTCCTCTTCTTCATCAGATAGTGTGAATGAAGTGTAATTTTGGCGGAACTCAAGCGAGCCGGATCCCTAGAGACGCAATCTATTGTGTGAATCAGCCTTTAATCAGAAAAAAAAAAAAAAGAGAGGAACGTAGGAAGTGTGTCTGACTCTTAGATAATTAAACTTCGATGTGCAATAATTACTATTTCGGTGCCCTAAAGGTGACGTTACCAATACCTGGATAGATGAATAATTAAAGATACATACAGTTAACTCAGTGTCGTTGGTGTGTGTGTGTGTGTGTGTGTGTGTGTGTGTGTGTGTGTGTGTGTGTGTCTGTGTGTCTGTGTCTGTGTCTGTGTGTGTGTGTGTGTGTGTGTGTGTGTGTGTGTGTGTGTGTGTGTGTGTGTGTGTGTGTGTGTGTGTGTGTACGCGCGCGCGCGCGGATGTGTTTTCTATGTGCCATGGGAATTTGACAAAAGTAAAGAGAAAGTAGTGTGTAAAGAAAACTTTCAACGCTTCCAAAGGTCAGAGAAAGTCACGCAAAGTTTAAGCCAAGTTAGTACTTCGGGTGTCTTCATACTCTTTTCTTGAAACAGTTGAGGTAGTA
This sequence comes from Scylla paramamosain, assembly GCF_035594125.1. Classification (NCBI taxonomy): domain Eukaryota; kingdom Metazoa; phylum Arthropoda; class Malacostraca; order Decapoda; family Portunidae; genus Scylla; species Scylla paramamosain. The sequence goes on along the minus strand of NC_087165.1, from coordinate 17,552,944 downwards.
GGAAGGAGAAAAATATTAAATAAGCAAAATTCCAGAGTTTACTAATGAAAGGGATGAAAGAGTGCAAGTACTGATTAACTCTGGCATTAGCAGGGAGGATAGAATAGAGATGAAAAATAGATAGAAAGTCTTGTGCAGCGAAACCCCTGGAAGCGTGTGTGTGTGTGTGTGTGTGTGTGTGTGTGTGTGTGTGTGTGTGTGTGTGTGTGTGCATGTGTGTGTGTGTGTGTGTGTGTGTGTGTGTGTGTGTGTGTGTGTGTGTGTGTGTGTGTGTGTGTGTGTGTGTGTGTGTGTGTGTGTGGTGTGCTGTGATCTTAACCTTTGGAGGAAGCGTGTTTGAGGAAATGGAGAACCGAGAAACACAACACATAATTAACGCGCGTGGGGCTGCCCGTGACACCTGTTGACAGGAGGGAAGGTGAAGCGGGATCGGTAAACCCAAGACAATAAAGCAGGAAAATGTTTAGAGGGAAATTTTTATAAAGATGGTTAAGTTAAATGTCCCTTCCGGGAAAAGTAATCGTGTCGTGAAATATTCCTTGCATGACTAAGAACTGATTGCATGTCGGATTGAAGTATAAGGCAATAGAGAGAGAGAGAGAGAGAGGAGAGAGAGAGAGAGAGAGAGAGAGAGAGAGAGAGAGAGAGAGAGAGAGAGAGAGAGATGTACTGATACATGAATAGGAAAGGGTATCAGAAAATTAATACAATGAAAAATAAAAGAGCAAAATATGATTGATGAAAACTGGAACTCTAAGAATAGAGGGGAAGTTTGTAAAATTCTTAAAATATATCGTTCAAGTCTTATCCAACCAAACCAACTTTTCTCTCGAGAGAGACACGATATATATATATATATATATATATATATATATATATATATATATATATATATATATATATATATATATATATATATATATATATATATATATATATATATATATATATATATATATGTGTGTGTGTGTGTGTGTGTGTGTGTGTGTGTGTGTGTGTGTGTGTGTGTGTGTGTGTGTGTGTGTGTGTGTGTGTGTGTGTGTGTGTGTCTCTGTGTGTGTGTGTGTGTGTGTGTGTGTGTGTGTGTGTGTGTCTCTCTCTCTCGATAGGACAAGATACATATTAACATATTAACAACATTTCTACATTTTTAACAGGAGAAACACTCGTGAGAACCCGGCTAATTATCTATGTGGCTTTGGAAAATAGCCGTGGTGAGAGAGAAAACCGCTTCTGAACACCGTCCTTGATTAGATTTCTTGGTGTTGGCTATGACTTAACACTAAAGGGAAACTTACCTTGTTCAGTTATTAAAGTAACAGAATGTAGATAGTGGATGGCGACTCAGGATCGCGAGAAATACAGCGGTAGAAGACATAAGAGGAGACATGAGATGGAGCTCATTTATGGAGAGGATGGCGAACGGAAAATTAGTATTCATGAAGGGAAATGAAGGAGGGTGTTGGACTAATGTAGGATAAGACCATCGTTGGGAAAAACAAAATAGACAGACAAGGAGAGAGAACCTGAAAGAAATTTAAAGCAATATAGGGACTGAAATGAAGGAGGGGGATGAAGATAAGTACAAGACCTTCAATGGAAAAAAAAAATATATAGGCGAGCAAGGAGAGAGAAACTGAGAGAGAGTTGTAGCAATGTAAGAACAAAGAAAGTTAAGAATAGTCTAGTACAGTGGTTTAGCTACGTATATGGACAGTATGAATAGGATAAAGGTTATGTATGGTATGGCACAAGAGGAAACAGAAGCCTGAAGAACTGGGGCTCTGCGTTACAATTCCAAACAGAGAATAGTACTTTAGAGGGGAAGGATAAAGATAAGAAGGAACAAAGGTAAAGTTGCCGTTTTCGCATGAGGGAAAACAGACACGACAGAACACGTTGCTATAGAATGCAGCAGGTACAATAAACAGAGGGGAAAGCTGGCGTCAGATGCATTCATAATAGTTGCAGATCAAGAGCACACAGAAATCAAGGGGAGGAAGGATGTCTAGAAGTACGTATTGAACTATTGTAGAAGGAAGAAACTAGCTAGTAGAATTCGCACTTGTGTTTAATGCTGAGTTTGGAAGAAAGCTCACAAGCAATGACATAACGGAAGAAATAAAGGAGGGGTGTAAAACTGTATTCGCATATATATGTGGAGTGATAACCAAGGTGGAAACGATGAGGAAATGAGGAAATTGATTGTTTGGAATCTTCCTTTCCCTCCCCCTTTCTCTCTCTCTCTCTCTCTCTCTCTCTCTCTCTCTCTCTCTCTCTCTCTCTCTCTCTCTCTCTCTCTCTCTCTCTCTCTCTCACTCATTTTATCCTTTCCTTCTTAGCCTTATTCCCCGTTGCGTAAGAAGAAATAGAAGATAAAAATGTGAAATAAGCAAAGGAAGAGAGAAAAGCATAAGGGAAGCGATACAAAGCGGTAAATATCACATATAAAAAAGTAAGAAAACTATGCACTTAAAAATATACACATCATGGGTGTCTTATTATTAACCAACGTGTTTGTTTATCTTGGTGAGTAAGTGAGGAAAATGAAAATATCTTGCTCCCTTGAGTTCAAATGTGTGCCGCTTGAAAATTTTACTAAAAGAGGTAACAGTTTGTTTGTTCGGAGGTCTATTTGCCTTGAGTTGCTTGTGTTGCTTGGAGGAACACACACACACACACACACACACGGACACTTTTATCTTCCTATGTTATACACACCCGAAGGAGAGAGAGAGAGAGAGAGAGAGAGAGAGAGAGGGGGGGGGATATTCCTTCACGTCACGTACCAGGGAGAGGTGGTCCTACTGCTTTAACCATTCACGGGGTCTTCTCCTCTGCATGAAAATTTACACGACACGAATTTTTGTCTTGAGCCGCGCAATGCCAAGAGAGTCGCCTGGCTACACATTTTCATCCGTGACACATTTCTGCTCGCAATGCATTTCCTTTTGTGGATCTATTTTTCATCCTGCTAGTAAAGTGTTCGTCTTCATATTATTAATGACAATACGATGTCTGTTCTTTGAGTAACTTTAGAGGACTGTGGTGAAGACTAATACAACAAGCACTGAACGATCTGAACTGCTCTGTCTGTCTTTCTGCTGTCCGTGGTGGCTCTCGATATTATGCTCTAAACTTACACCAAACAATTTTAATAAATTTCATGGGAAGTCACAACAGTCACACGGTTTCTGAATGTTTGGAGAGATGTATCATGCAATATATTTTAACATTATCTGGTCTTCCTGCGCAGTATTTCTCGTGTCTCACAGCCTGACTGGCATGCTTTGCTCTCCCTTTTGTGGCTTTCTTTTCTTTTTTTTTTTTTTCTTTGTATATACGTGAATGAAAAATGGTGAGGTTACTATCCGACCTTAATACTCATCCATATGTCTCCCACCTAACGCACAATCAAAGAAAGCATCAATAAATATAATTATAAATAACCGATAATTTAGCTGTGGTGTACGTGGCTGGGTGTTAGGTGAGGGCTAGGTGGTAAATTGTAGTCGGTGGGTTCCTGGCCAGCGGCTGGAAGTGTTTTCGTAGCTAAGACAGCTTCCTTGAGATTATCCAGTGGCTCCGAGCTTCTAAGTTCTTCTTAACTTAGCGAATTTAATTAAGTAAAACTGGTAGAGTGGCGAGAATACGTCTTAATAGGACTTCTTAGGGTGACTGGCGGGAGGCGACTGCTCTCAGCCATGCAGACTCGCAGCCTCGTGGCTTCCCAGTTCACCACGTCAGAAACAAAAGCAATCCACACTCAATCTATTTCCCAATTTATTTATAGCAATAACTGATATTTAGTTTATATTGAATTAGCCTTAATTACCCTTTAAGATAACTTTGTAACTTATATACACGTCACAACACAAACCAATAAATAATACATTGATATTATGCGAGATACGAGTGGAAATTTTCACAAATAGATTCGCAATGACATGCCACGACCAAAGAAAATTTCTGCGACAGGCTGATCCGTGGGGAACCGAATCTCGCATATGAATAAAAAGCACCAGTATAGCTACATAAAACATCTTTAATTTCAGCGTTTCGGCACACAGACTATGCCATTATCAAGGAGCTGTGGATTTTAAGCTGGCTTATTTGGGCGATGTCTCTTCAGATCTAAAATAAAGCCTTTTTAAATAATAAATAAATAAATAAATAATTTTGTACCCTCAGATAGATTTTAGATTCGTCTTTGCGAATAATTTTAAAATAGGTTAATTTTTTTAAGCTCAAGGACCACCTGCTGACCGACCTAAGATCATCTGTCGTTTGGAAATTCGTTTGCCCTAGTTGCCAGACAGGGTATATAGGCAGCACTGTGCGCTCCTATAAAAGCAGGACAGATGAGCACTTGGTCAGTCGAGCAAGACCGGCCGCCCTCTACTTGCGCCTCCACACTCTGCAGCAAGGGAACACAAAGTGCAGTGTAAATTACCATCTAGGAAAGATTATTTTAAAATTTTATACTTCTCAGATAGAATATTGGATTATTGGAATCAATGTACATAAGAAAATTTGTCCCTGCTTTCATACGCTGTTATTTGTCCACAGCTCCTTGATATTGGTATAGTCTCTGAGCCGAAACGCTGGAATTAAAGATGTTTTTTGTAGCTACACTGGTGTTTTTATTCATCTACCGAAGATTTTTATGATGCAACGAACACTCGAGAAAAATGTCAACATGGAAAATAAGGAACCTCAGTTTCGCTTAGTTCCTGAGCATTACTGACAGGCAAGTGATTTAAATTTGTTTTCTTTTGAGGTGGATTAATTAACAAGGTGTGATAAAGGTGACAGTTTCCTAATATCTAAGGACACTTTGTAATTATTACATGTACTCGTACACTTTTCATCCTTCTTCATCCTCATCTTGTGATGTTCTGCACAGTTATACGATGCTTGTAAAGTTTTACACTCCTTGCTGGTAAACAAACATCTTGCCTCTCATCCCGTCGGCGGAGGCTGTCCAGGCCGCCATTGATCGGCCTCCCTCGGTGGAGTCTCAGCAACAACGCTCGACACCACTCACTCTAATTGTCCTGCTCTTCCTTCTCCACCGGTTGACTCTCCCTCACAAAGGCCTGCTGCCGTTGCTTCTTCCAAAACACCCCTGGGAGGATCCGCACACACTTTATTGTGATATTTTCTAAGCTCACAGACGAACCAGGAGATGGGATTGATCCAGAACCCGACGGCTTGCCTTGATGGCCCGCCCTCACAGACTCTCAAAGGGCGCGGTGTTGACGAAAGAAGCGAGGAAGCGGGAGTTATAGTAACCATGAAAATTAAACCACTTATTATAAACTCATTGTTGTGCAGGTGGTCGAAAAGATTGACTTTAATTAATATCACAAAAAAAAAAAAAAAACACGCAATAATAAAAACTTTTCAATATATTTTTTTTTATTTTATTTGATTATTTTATTATTTTCAGGAAAGTCCATTACTTATTTCACAAACAATAGGCGTTAGCAAAAATTATTTATATATATATATTTGTATTAAAAAATGTAAATATTACATCATTTTAAAGTTACAATGATTATTTCAAAACCTTCCGCTGTGTTATAAGATTCTCTCTCTCTCTCTCTCTCTCTCTCTCTCTCTCTCTCTCTCTCTCTCTCTCTCCTCTCTCTCTCTCTCTCTCCTCTCTCTCCCCTGTAAGTCTTCTTTCAAGACATTCAAAGTAGCTAGAACTAAGAGACAGCGCGAGGACACAAGGGCATTCAGAGAGGGCTTCGCAGAAAAGGAGAAATGGGACAAAGATAGAGAATAAGAAAAAAAGTAAAGCATGAACAATAAGAGGAGAGAATTGAAGGAGCGATGGCAGGAAAATAAGAAAGGACGTACGGGGAGCAAAGATGTGCAGTGAAGAAGAAAGAGCAGGAAACTCAGGAACAGAAGAATGAGAAGTAAAGGAACAGGAGGAGAAAGAACAAAAGGAAGAGCTGCAGAAGGTGAAGGTGGAGGATGAGTAAACGAACAGAAGAGGAAAAGGAGGAGGAGGAGGAGGAGGAGGAGGAGATGAAGGGTAATGTAAGGTGAGAAAAAGGTCAGTAATAGTAAATGAGGTGGTGGTTAAGGTGAAGGAAGAGAGGTAAGTATGGTTTGGAGAGAGATTGGAAGACGACGGGAAGGAATGGAAGGAATGAGATAAAAGGTGAAGAAAAAAGAAGCGCACAATTACGGAAGCCGACGAGCGAAATGAAATAAAAGAAAATAGAATTACAATATTTGACGTGGAGAGGAAATAACACCACATTATGACATCTGTCTATTTTCTCTCTCTCTCTCTCTCCTCTCTCTCTCTCTCTCTCTCTCTCTCTCTCTCTCTCTCTCTCTCTCTCTCTCTCTCTCTCTCTGCAAGTTATACCATTCGTTTTGTTATTTTTGTTTTATGCTGACTTGTTTTTTCTTTCTCTTGTCAGTTAGGTTTACGCGCGCTGGGAGGGAATCGTGCTATTTTGTTACTGCGCCTCGTGTTTGTTGCTGTGAGTCTTGAACCTTTTGTCCGCACTGTTTGACTTGTGTCTGCCGACTTCGATGCTTTAATACTTTCGCTGTTATTCACTTTTCTGCTGATGGTGTGTCTTGTGACTTTTCTTATCCCGCAGATATCACAGAAACACACACTCTCTCTCTCTCTCTCTCTCTCTCTCTCTCTCTCTCCTCTCTCTCTCTCTCTCTCTCTCTCTCTCTCTCTCCTCTCTCTCTCTCTCCTCTCTCTCTCTCTCTCTCTACTAACAACCAACAGAGAGAGAGAGAGAGAGAGAGAGAGAGAGAGAGAGAGAGAGAGAGAGAGAGAGAGAGAGAGAGAGAGAGAGAGAGAGAGAGAAGCACCTGTCTCGCTTTAGTTCTATGCCTGCTGTCCGTCCTGTCCACGTCATTTGCTGCCGGTGACCTCTGCCTCCATTGTATACTACTCTTATGATAGCCATCTGAGTCTCCTCTTGTAATCTGCTGCTATTCTCAGGTTCTGCTATTCTTATGATGACTAACTGCGTCTTGTTTTCCTCGGTGGTCACGTCCCATCTATAAGGGCGGTGATAACTTTCTTCCTATTTGTAATGTTTCCCTTCATTTATTCTTTCTATACTTTCTTACTAGCTTCTTTATTTTTTCCTTCTTCATTCTTGTTTCATAATTGTCCTCCTTGCGTGTTTTATATCTTCTTGCTGTTTATTGGGTTACAACACACCCACCCGTAAATACTGGCTCTTATTTTCCCTCTTGTCCTATTTTCCCTCTTGTCTGGCCCTTTTCCCTCACCAGTCTTGATAAATGCAGAGCAGGGCAAAGCTTTCCCCTCAGTGGCCAGTGTGCGGATTTGAACAGACATCTCACCACTCTATCTTGGCGCACCCCGCCTTTGTTTCCTTTACCTGTATCTATCATCCACCAGCGGAAATATGTATGAAGATAAAGGAGATATAGTCTCTCTCTCTCTCTCTCTCTCTCTCTCTCTCTCTCTCTCTCTCTCTCTCTCTCTCTCTCTCTCCTCTCTCTCTCTCTCTCTCTCTCTCTCTCTCTCTCTCTCTCTCTCTCTCTCTCTCTCCCCCTGCCATTCCTGCACTTCCCTTGCGAATATACGAAAACCCAAACAATAGATATTTAATATATTGTGATACCTTCATTAAATATCAACAGATTGCTTAATTCATAAGTTATATTTGAAGAATTCCTGAACATTATGTTCTCAGTTTTTGCAAGAGAGCAGCAGCAAGCAAAGCCTTTAAGAATGTGGGATTTAGGAGATTATTACGCGTATCAGTGAAATGGTTTATTTATTTGTTTATCTTTTTTTTCCATATTATTGCCTAACTGCAGCCTTTGGGAATGCACACACGCACGCTTGCCTCTTTGGCTCCCCAGCAGGTCAAGTTTGGTGTTTTTTGTGAATCACTGTTGTACGAGTATATAAAATCAATCACGTTTTAAATACTATATCACAATGAAGTAATCGAGATCAAGAAATATTCCATTGTACAAAGAATAGCGATCAGCAACAGACCTTTAGATTCTTCTCATTGGATGCTTGATTACAGTACACTAATCGCTATACTCAGTTTCAATTTAGCGAGGTGGACAATAGTGCCATTGACTGCTGCTTTCACTCGCTGTTTTATTTCAAGACATATGGCAAAGCTGCTTCATCCGTACCAAAATCATTGTTCAGTTGTAAGACACCACATTACTCCTAATTTAGATAATTCGCCACTGTATAATCAATTTAGGGTTTCTGTGGAAACGTCACACATTAGTTTTGCCGTACATTTCAAACAAGACGGGAACATATAGATTAATCAGCGAGTGGGAACTTCACTCAGTAGCAGTGCCAATCGCGTGTCCTAAGGCGGCAAAATTACATACTGTGACGGAGTTGGTGAAGCAGAGTGTAGTAGACTGACGAATCGTTAGCACTGCATTGTTAAAGAGACTGAACGAAGGATGACCGTCAATTTTTGTATAATAATAATTGTTATTGAATACCAATCAGACCTCTCAAACTTAAATAACGTGTTGGGATATGCAAATGGAAAACACGGGTACCTCCGTATTGCCCCCCTCTCTTTACCACTCGGCAGGCTTTGTTTTAGGCGACTCCTCTAGGTGAGATTAAGAGACAGCAGGAGCCGAGGTCAACATCTCGCGCTGCACGTCAGCATTATTATGTTTTGTGTGCTTGACATTCAGACCACCGCTCGTTATAATGCACTACACACCTGTTGCCAGTTTTTCATACATCAGTGTGTCCTGCTCTGTTATTTTAGCACTGGGATATGACTCGCAGGCTTCCTTCCTTGGTAGCTCTACGTGAAGGACGGTGAAATAAATGATGGAAGAATATTTGTATCTATATGTCTGTCTGTCTCTTCCTATCTGTCTATCTACAGTTCTTTCTATCTATCTGTGGTCATCACGATCATATCTATTGTCAATTTAATTAATTACGGTCATTATCATTATGGTTATTGGCATCATCATACAGTCATCGTCGTTATGACTGTCGTGTCATCGTTATCATGTTTATCGCTGCCATCAACCTCACTGTTATCAACTCCGACATTCCTTACCCAAATAAACACAAATAGAGACAATGGACATTCCCCACCCTCACAAGGATCATGCTAACGTTGAAGCGTTGGTTGCACCATTTAAACCACGAAAAATTAACCCTCGTTCGAATTCAAGATGAACCTGATCGACGTTTGGTTTCACGTCTCCTTACCGGCGAGAAGAGACTCCTGATGACTCTTGTGAAGTCGCTGACGAGGCAGGAGTGCATAAGCTCAAAAGGGAAGAAGAGAAGGGTGGCGGCATCTTCAGAGACAGACCAGAATTTGTGTTATGGTTAGGGGCTAAAGGATTTTTAGCAGCAATGGAGAGGCTATTGGATGTGAAAGGAGTGTCAGGC
>NC_087165.1:17503511-17538511 GCF_035594125.1 Scylla paramamosain | reverse complement strand
ACGTGCAGTGTTGCTCTTGGCCAGTAGCTCCTAGCTCTATCAGCCTCTCTAGCTCTCAGCTTTCTCTGGGAAACTCTGGAACTCCTTTCCTTCTGTATTTCCTCCTTCCTATGACTTAAACACCTTCAAGAGGGAGGTTTCAAGACACTTATCCTTTAATTTTTGACGATCACTTTTAACTCTGTTCGGGGACCGGCACCTCAGTGTTTCTCCTTTTTTTTTTTTTTCAATTATAATTTTGTTGCTTTTGACCGGTGCCCTTGCAACATGAGAAAAAAAAAATCTTCAAACCTTTTCTTTCACTCTAGATTACTTTTTAATTGCTTATTTGAACTAATTTACATATAAGTATGAGGAATAAACAAAAATAAATAAACCCTCCCCAAAAAAACACCACAACAAAATAATAAAACCCGCAAAAAACCCAGTGTTTTTTTTTTCCTGGGTTTTTCCAACCCTGCCACGACGGAACCTATACTGGCGATCGGAACACTGTGAAATGATAGATGTTTAAGAATCTTCCCGTTGATGGTAGATTAAAAAACTTTAGAGAGCTAGGAAATCAAAGCAATAGGACGATAGTTTAAGGAATTAGAGCGGTCGCCCTTTTTTAGGAACTGGCTGAATGTAGACAAACTTCCAGCAAGAAGGAAATGTATATGTTGATCGACAGTGTTGGAAGAGCTTCATTAGGCAAGGTGCAAGCACGGAGGCACAGTTTCAAGGAACAATAGGAGGGACCCCATCAGGTCCTTAAGCCTTTCGATGCTTAAGGCCACCCAGCGAGGGCGTGGAAAACATCAATGCGAAAGATCTTAATGGGTAGCATAAAGCAGTCAGAGGATGGGAGAGGGAGGAAAAACCCCATAATCATCAAAGATAAGATTTTTTGCAAAAGTTTGGACGAAGAGTTCAGCTTTAGAGATACAGGTAAATGGCATGCCAGTTGAAATAAAGGACGACACTGTCCAAGTATTTGTTTACGAGTTATAAACCACTGCAGCTGAAGCCTCACACCCCTCTACTCTGAATTCCATATCTTGTGATGAGTGCACCGTCATACCACGTTGGGCTTGCATGCAGTTCATACCTAAAATAAAGGGTTTAAATGATACCACAAGTATACTCACAATAAGAGGCAGCCAAAAGCAATTTAATCTGAATTTCACTTGTTCTCATACACTTATAACGTTCACTCACTGTTATCGCGTGAACATTTTTGTCCAGCGCGAGCACAAAGGAGCATAAGCAATGCACTTTGTGTGCCTGGTATCAATTAGGGCATCGCAATTCACACCATTCATCAATTTTCGCGTTTCCGGCGGCGCACTACTCATTGACATCCCGGAGAGGAGGCTGGTACTGATGCCGCCTCTCCTAAGCCATTTCCTGGGCACGATGAGGCAGTGTGGCCTGGCTGCCCACATTCATAACAGTGAGCGTTGCTGCGCTCTCCTCAGCGCCAGCCTCGCCGGGCCAGGCAGTCACGAGCGTAGTGATTTGGCTGACTTAGGCACAGGACAGCAGCAGACGCAGGGGCCACCCCGTGCTGCTGCTGACTGGAAATCGGCATCACCGCCGGACCGACATTTTCTTCTGTCAGAACGAGTCGTGCCCGGGTCACAATTTGGTTAAGGTCCTTATGTTCCAGGCGCGAGCCGGCTCCCAGGATGTGGTGGATGGCTTCAGGAAGGTTGACCACAAAAGCACAACTCAGGCAGGCGTCTGGTATCTCTCCGAATAGCAAAGCCAGGCAGCGCAGATCGGCTACATACACGTCAAACGACTTATCGTGGCGCACCCTTTGACCAACAAACTGTTCATAGGCAATAAACTTGTCCACCGTAAATGCCAATATGAGGGCAATCTTTACCTTGTAACTTCCTTTGTCCACTCTCCTGAATTGCTGGTTGGCAGAGAAAGCGCGCTCAGAGAGACGAAATAACACAGTGTTCTGCAAACTGGAAGGCCCTCTTAGCCGTCACATCAGTTTTAATTTCTCCAGCCATTCTGCTGCCGGTTGCGATGCGCCGTCGTACTCTAGTATCAATCGAAAATCCATAGTGAGGTTATCTATATATGCCAACAGCAGACTCTGCCTTCGCCATCACGCTGCTGCAGTAGAAAGTCTAGATACCGTGTAGTAACTAAGTGGAGGTAGACAATCAACTCCTCTGCCTGCTTTATTACCAGTGCCTTATACACTTCTGGCCGGCCATGACGTCAGGTCATTTTTAATATTTCGAAACACGTTTTGAAACAGTCATGACACCCCGAGCGCCAAACTCACACACACATTTCCATACACTAAAAAGTGTAAAGTTAATTTGACAAATATATGATATACCTGCACGCACAGTTACATACACGCACACTACATGTTGAATTACAAAATAAAACGAAATGTGGTCTTGCTCCTGAGCCTGGTCATCTCCCATATGGTAGCTAGCTCTTTCACCCATATTTTGCCCTGTGACCTTTTATGACGAACTCTTTCAAGAGGGAGGTTTCAAGACACTTATCCTCCAATTATGAATGAGACTCTTGACCTTTCTCCTAGGACTGACACCTTTTATTTTTTTGTTCATTTTGTTGCCCTTGGCTAGTGCCTCTTACATGAAAAAAAACAAAAAATTTTGCTCATTCCAGGTAAGTGAGGCACCCAATGCAACCCGTAGGTGTTTTATCACCCTACTCGTGGTTTACGTAAATTTATGAATGTAACGGAATTCTTTCTCATCTTCAACTTATTCGTCACCTTGCATTTTTAACATTTTTTCCTTTTACCTTCTCACGTCAAAGTGAATTTCCATCCGAAGCAGCTCCTGCCTTAGAATGGAACCGACGGGCACTTAGCGCTGACCTACTTACTGGTGTGTTCAGGACAAACCACCCCCAGTAATGCAAGCTGTTCGTGTGACTGGAATTTCATATGCAAATCCTCCACTTCATCCTCCTCCTCTTCCTTCTCCTTCTCTTCCTCATTTCCCATACTCAATTTATTTTCTCTTTCTCCTCCTCGCTTTATTTTATTTTCCTTATTCAGTTTACCTCCTCTTCCTCCTCCTCCTCCTCCTCCTCCTCCTCCTCCTCCTCCTCCTCCTCCTCCTCCTCCTCCTCCTCCACCATCTCCACCTCCTTCTCCTCGTCCTGTGTCAAGTGAATATTTAAACTCTCAAGTTATCTTAAATAAACTTTGAAAAATGAGTATAATATAAAACCATGCAACCATACTATGTCTTGCATATTAATGAAAGTCGCGCCTTGCAGGAGTTTTACTTATCTATTTTTTTTTTTTTTCAAGTCTATTCATGGAACACTTGTTAGTATAGGTAGCGAGTACAGTGTCGGTACTCCGTGCTTTGTTATCAGTGAATACAATAATGTAAAATTGAAGTGTATGTTTACTTTACACACAGTTAGAGATTCCCATAGCCCTGGGATCTTGCTCTACCGACAGGAACAAGTGTGACATCAGTGTGCTTCTAAGTGCTCAGCTAAAACTTGTGTTCAGCTTAGTTGTTGATATACAATGCAGACTCAAATTGTCTTTTAAGATTGTTATACTCGCCTCACAAAGGTCAAGTTTATTCACAAAGTTGCACATCTCAAAGCTTTAAAGTGAACTGCATTACATATACACATCAAGTAGCATCCACCTTGTTCATTATATCACATTTTATACCACTGTATGCCTTAATGTTGTGATCGGTATTTTTGTATAAAAGCTCTTTCTGCATCGCAGCTTCCACAATCCTAAAATTGGTCTGAATTCTTTAATTACTTCAACACGTGTCACGACCACTCGCTTTAATCTCTTTAGAAGTTAACTCACGCGTTCATTGATACTGCAATTACACCCGCACCTTGCTTCACTAGGCTTAGGGAATATGATCTTGCTGTATACAATATGCACTGCTATATTTGAGATGGAATTGAAGTTACGAATTCGTCGCTTATGTGTGATGATCACATGTATGAGAATACGAGTACGGACACACACACACACACAGAGAGAGAGAGAGAGAGAGAGAGAGAGAGAGAGAGAGAGAGAGAGAGAGAGAGAGAGAGAGAGAGAGAGAGACGTACATTATTGTCATGAAGTCTTTCACGTACCAGTGATCTGACTCATTTATTCTCATTTATTAGTCATTTCCTCCTGCTCTTCTGTCTCCTCCTCCTCCTCCTCCTCCTCCTCCTCCTCCTCCTCCTCCTCCTCCTCCTCCTCCTCCTCTTTCACTACCACTACCGCCTCCTCGCTAAAATTTATAATCTAATTAGTTTAACTTTGTTTAGATTAAAAAAAAATACTTCATGGCAAAACACTTTCCTTTCCAGATGAGAACAGCCTAATTATTGACTCCCGGCATGAGTTTTAGAATCATTTATTTTGCCTAACAATTTTACTCACTTTTTAATGACGAGTATCTGATCTGCTTTTCTCTGATTTTGTTTTTCCCTTTTCAAGTGATTTGACTACTTCAGGGGATTGCCTGGCCCCAGAACAAACTAAATATGGATCTAAATTGGTCATCCAGATAGAATTCACTTTTACTCGGCAGTGGTGCAAGTTATTTTACTAGGGATTTTATGCTGTCCTTGACCAACAAACATTTTATACTTAATATGAAAAAATATTACGAAAAACAGCTTTCCTACGTAATAAACTGTAGTTTGATTTCCATAAAACTTGTGATACGGGTCATGAAAGTCATCGTTAGCTAGATTAAGAGAAAACTTTATATAAATTAATGATTTAGTCTGAAAATTTTTCAGAGTGACGGAATGCAAGTGGAACGGATGGTGTTTCGCCGAGCATTACGAATAGGGGAGCAGAGCAAAGGGGAGAACATTTTGACGGTAAAGAAACCAATGAAGTGAACATGGGCAGGTACGTCATTCTCTAAACAGATCGTACTTAGATGAACACTTGGATAATCGAATGACAGGATAGTTGTGGTGAAAGCAGGCATGACAGACCGAAGACGGAGTGGATAATGAGATTAGAGTTTTTGCTGGAATGGCCGTAATATACTAATAGCCAATAGGAGACTGGTGGAGAATGTTGGCTGGAAAGGCCGTTGTCCTGCAGTGAACCAAGAGCGTGATGTTGACGAAGGTTGCGATTTTGGTAATGATGATAATGATGGTGATGACAACGACGACAATTATAATCTTATTTAAATAACGCCACGTTCCTTTGATCAGTGGTTCTATCATAAACTACAATACTTATGGTCACCACGTCACATGGGCACAGGCAACTCTGTATGAAGGACCATCGATCTTCTCAACTTTGACAGAAGAAAGTTTACTAAGGATCACATTTGGGATTGAAGTTACCTTGCTGAAGTCTGGTATCTGATGTAGGTACTACGGCCTGCCAAGTAAAGAACGCCATTAACGAACTTAGCGGACTGACTGCTGCTTACCTACATTCACATTTCGTCTGCACCTACGCTATACGTACAACATTTTGCAGGTATATTTAGTAGCATTTAAACCCGTTATCCATAAATAGAAATTAGGATCAAATTACAGTATCTCATTTCATATTTCCCTCAAGTTCCAAGCCATTTTTCGCTTACATAGTCCCAGGATCAACGTTCAAGATCGTTTCCGTCAAAGGGCTATCAGGAAACAACGATAACTGTAAAGATTTTCAATTGCGGTGTTGAATTTCTAACCTCCTCCTCCTCCTCCTCCTCCTCCTCCTCCTCCTCCCGTCACTATAGTCATCTAGTTAAATGAACTTGAGTAAATTAAATTTTTAAAGAAGCGCCTCATCAGATGACACAAATGTTAGGATTGTATGTAGATTGTATGTAATAAAAGTAGACCTCATCTCTCTTACTTTTCTCTCAAATTCCATGTTCTTTTCGATACAACATGGTACCATTTCCTTTTTCCGGCCAGCTTCGGCTAGAGGGATGGGGAGGAACCTTTTTCTGTGCTATCCTCCCTCTTTCACTGATGGCTAGAGTAAAATAGTTACCCAAACAGCCTTATAAAGACCTCAGGATCTGTTACTGTTTGGTCTTCCTCTGTATTCCTTTGTATTCCTCCTCCTCCTCCTCCTCCTCCTCCTCCTCCTCCTCCTCCTCCTCCTCCTCCTCCTCCTCCTCCCACCACCTCTTCTTTTTTTCTTCTTTCTAGACTCTGTTCGCCTTTACATTTTTTTTTTTCTGATTTTTTTTCCTCCCTCCCCTCGTGTCGAGATGGCTTTCTCTTCACATCCTGGGTGCCGAAGTAACCCCTGTCTGTCAAAGCGTCAACTTCAAAGTGTGAGCAGGTTGTAGGCTTCGGGAGAAAAGATACTGCCTGAAAACAAGATCGAAGGCTAAATATTAAAATTGTCCGTGTGTGTGTGTGTGTGTGTGTGTGTGTGTGTGTGTGTGTGTGTGTGTGTGTGTGTGTGTGTGTGACGAATACAGTAGATAAAATCCACATTTGTAGTTCTTTTGAAGAACCTCATTTTCGAGTAAGGAATGAATTGCTGGAGTGTTGTTGAAGAAAACTGTGTGTGTGACTCGATATTTGCTACTTGATGACGTATAGAAAAATTTGGGATTTTTTTTATCAAAAAGACAACCAGCTCCTCTCATCCCATTCAAAAAACACCATCTCTTGATGTGGAACACTCGCGGTCATACACTGACTAACACTCTGCACTTACTTTCACTGAATTTTAAGCTCTCTGGTCTTCCGACAGTCTCCTTGCAAAACCAGAAATGGATTGCCAGATCAGAGGATTTAAGATTGAGTAAAAACGCTAAACACGGTGGAGATGAAAGCAAAACTTGACTTTTGTACATGATTATACCTAATGAAAGAGTCATCAAATACACCACATCACATTGCATTCTGAGGATCAAGACTAGAGAATATATATATATATATATATATATATATATATATATATATATATATATATATATATATATATATATATATATATATATATATATATATATATATATACACATCGTAACAGACAATTTTAATAATAAATATGATTAATCCTGAAAGTAGTGAAGAAAGAAGAAAATAAGTTGTTATTCAATGTCGAAAACTTTGCTATGATATTGGCGGTGAATTCAATCATCATGAGAGAAAAGGTAACAATGATACCATCAACGAGGAATTATTTTTTTTTTTTCTTATTTGTCGAGTGAAATTAGAACATTAGAGCTGATGAAATAATATGGTGGAGGTGGTAGCTGGAAAGCATGCTAAACTATTAGACTGTTGTTACACTGTTAGTGTTAGGTAAAGAACAGTGCTCTGTCACAAACACCGTCATGGCAGCCCTGTTCTTTTGCACACATATATTACTTAAGAACAAAGAAAAAATAAGGTAAGCTGTAAGAAGCCGTCACCTTGTTTATTCGTTCGTCCTTGCAGGACGAACGAATAAACAAGGTGACGGATAAAATTAATGTCTCGTAATATTTCACTTTGTCCCCTTTTGTTTGAAATTTGATAACTGAGATGTTAATTCGACCAGACTTTTAGACAAAGCGATGAAAAGATAGGGAGCAATACATATTGGATTGTTGAAATTTATTGCACACCGTATGCAGTATAATGTTTTGCATGCATGTATATATGTATGCATCTGTGAATTGCAACACACTTTCATGGACACGTTTTAAGTCTTTAATTAACCAATAAAGAGTTGCAAAGCTAAAAAAAAAATTATCATGTATGGTGGGAGGATGTTAAAATCTGTGCGTGGTTATTGTTTAGTGCCACGACTTCCGTGACTTCGATGGCGAAGCTTCAAGAGAGTCGGCAGAAGGTGAAGGAAGTTATAGTTTGAAACTCTGAAATAAGTAAAAATAAAAGTGTGGTACAGTTTGATAGTTTGTGCAAAAGGAAAAAAAGTGTGTGCATGGGTGGCGCAAACTTGTTTACTGTGTTGTAGTGGTGGGAGGGAGCGGGGTGCCCAGGGAGGGCGAGGTTGTGGTGCGTGTCTGGGAATTTGTTTAGTTCTGAATCACTGTTCCAGGTGTAACTCTCGTCATATATTTATTGCAAGTCGAATCAGGATGTAACTGGAGCACAGACACGAATCCAGATTTTATACTGAACTGCATCCCCTTTATTGAATTTGTTTCCTCTGGTATTATCCTAAGTGGAATAATTTCTGAGTGGCGGTACAAAGTTCAAACGTTGCGTTCCCTCCATCACCAAACCGCGCTGTCCCTTTGAGGCTTTAGGAATTTGATTTTGTACCAGGACAGGACGGCGACGAACTCCGGGACAAAAAAAAAAAAAAGCTCGCAGGCAAAGTTAAAGATTACAACACTTTTTATGTATCTGATGCAGTACTATGATAATCTAAAGGTGACAAAACTGTTTTTATTTTTTTCAAGCTCAGAAAATATGTGTGTGTGTGTGTGTGTGTGTGTGTGTGTGTGTGTGTGTGTGTGTGTGTGTGTGTGTGTGTGTTTTCTGTTAACCATTTACCTTAAACTTAATTGAAATTTTCTTCTTTATTAATAATAGTTATACAAGTTCACAGCACCCCCCTGGTCCAGTCCTTAGGACCTCACTGGGAGTAATTATCGTTTCAGCAAGCGTCTATTACCAGAAGAAAAATAATTAATCTTGTTGCTTTTGTATTGCACACTGACTCAGGAAAAGAACTGATAATTGTGCAGCTCACTGACATGATAACTTGTCTGACATACTGAGCATTAAAGTAAGAGCCATTATCACGGCAACCCGCTCTAACGTCTCTGTTTCCCAAAATGTCGTGGTCGTCGTCATCAGAATAAATGAGGAATGCCATACATATCCTAGCTAAAGGACTGTTTCCTGAGCCATGGCTTCATTTTCCTCCCTTTCTTCCAGTGTAATTGACAACGGTGTCATCTCCACACTCCTTTTCCGAGACTGCCACGGGTATGAAGGCTGTCTGGGATGTTTAGCCGATTTATTTTCCTTTTTTTATGTGTGTGTGTGTGTGTGTGTGTGTTCACTGACACAAAGAATATGTAATAGTGATCAAAAAAAAGGGAAGTCAGGGTCACTGCAGTTATTAATGTCGGCAAAGAATGAGAGGCGGACGGACAATGGACCCGCCAACTACACTCTGATATGTGACGTTTAGCGGACAACGACCAGCCGGGACACGGCAAGGATGACATGCGTGGGATGACTTGAAAGAAAAAAAAAAGTTCAATATGCTGCTTCCAAAAGATAATTATAGGAGGATATTTCGAGAGTCGGCAAGTTTAGTTGTAGGGCTACTCCTCCGTTGAAATAGTTCAAGTCGTGGGAAGGAGGGGAAAAAGCAGAAACAGGAGGAGATTTCCGGTATCTACCAGTAAATTAGCTGAAAGTGGCGATACTGATGAATTCTTACATTAATAAAGTAGACAGACTAGAAGTGAGAATAACTGATATTATCCCTGCTGCAATAATGTGATTATATGTTGTCGCTTTTTCGGATCGTCAAAAAATAAAAATAGTAAAAAGCATGACGGAAATGTTCGAAGATCAATATTTATTTACAGCATTCTAACAGTCAAATACGCTAAATAATAAGATTTAGGGACACATTTGCTAAAGAATACTGCCTCGATGCTCAGTGCAGTGAGTAGAACAACTTGCTACACGCTCATGAGTCCGAAAAATTAAAGTCAGTGCCGAGACTGCTCTTTAAGTGGATTCCCCTCCCTTTCCTTTCACTACCGCGTGCTCGACAAGTCCAGCCACACAAACATTAAATAAAAGGATAGTGAATGAATAAGGGGATAATTTTACAAAAGTCGCTCTTTCTTTCATTTAAGGGCTATATCGACTCAGAAACAATACTGCTAATAACATGCATTCACTACGTCTATACAGCGTGTTGTTTCGACAGTACTAACAAAATACACTTCACACTTGTTTTCAGTTCGTCACATTGTAACTGGAATCGAAAACATTGTTCTTGTCAGT
Organism: Scylla paramamosain; assembly: GCF_035594125.1. Lineage (NCBI taxonomy): Eukaryota > Metazoa > Arthropoda > Malacostraca > Decapoda > Portunidae > Scylla > Scylla paramamosain. The sequence continues at coordinate 17,528,560 of NC_087165.1, read as the reverse complement.
AAATCCTTTGTCCTCAGTTCCTCTTTCACATTGTTTAGTTCTCGCTAAATAAACATTTTGGGGAAGACATTCGGAATAAGAGGGGAAGTGAGGCTGTTAGGCCATATATATAGAATATATGCCTGAGAGTCAATACTGAGTGCCGCTACCTGCACAACTTGCATAAACACCTGTCTGTATGCAAATAAACTCCATCCGTGGCCAGTACCCCTTGCGAGACAATGGAGCTATCCCCCTAGTATGGATTGCATAGACCGCGAGCCCCAGTAGAGCCTTGTTGATAATGAGAAAGTTTTGCTTAACTCATTTAGTACCAGACACAAATTCCAAACGTCTTGAAATCATCAACAGTTAGTCATAATAGAGTACATAACATGTAATTGTGGTGAATGAATAACTGAATTAATTTAAACCTCTTGAGTGCGAAAAGTATTATCCATAACTTGATGAAATTCTCTGATGTCACGTGAAATATACTGAAACGAATACCATGGTCCAAAAGGATTGGGTTTCTGAAGTGAAAAGTCTACGCACATCTCAAGACGAGTTTGTTGGTTGTTATCAAAGTGAAGGTTGTTATCACGAGTCTCATTAATGCCTTGTTAACGAATAGCAGTTTTCTTTTAAAAAAAATAAGTGAAAAAATATAAGGTATGGCGAGTTTGTGAGTGCGTTAAGTGTGTTATTTTATTTTCACATCTTTTGTTTCTCAGAAGTGAACCAGCCCGGGAAACCTGATGCAAAGTGTCAAGCTGTAGTGCTCAAGCCTGACTTCCATCTGAGGAGATTTTATTGGGTGAGTAATTAGAACAAAGCATGCATGTAAACCAGGCTGTAGTGTCTCTTAACTTGCCAGTATGATGGAGCCGTTCTGTGAAGTGGTTCTGAGAACGCTGTGAGTCCGTGGCGTTACATTTTGGTTGACTGCCTCTCCGCCTTTCCAAGTACTCGTAACATCAGAGAATAGCGCGCCAGGGGAAAGGCAACTGACATCCCCTATGGTGGACCTTTAGAGCGACCGTGTGTCACTTGCTGAAGGGAAGGGAAGTTTATCCCTCTACTGATTCTCGAGTATTTATTGGATCGTGATTGGTAACAAGTTTTTACTATTAGCTGTTTGTTGTGTTTGCTTTTCTTTCCTCCAATATCCTGGTGTATTAATCATGGAAGACGAGACTTATGATAAAGACAGGGGTAATGAAAGACATCCGAAGCATAGCCGACCACGCATTGCACGCTGACCAGACTGTAGTGGAGAGTACGCGACCTAACGTGGGCAGCGCTAGTTGGCGAAGATGTTGGTCACGAGTCATGATCTGGCTTCGGTTACCGCACGCTGCCACAACACTGTCTTCCCACCTGAGAAGGTTTCGTTCTTTTTATCGATTGTTACCTTCCTTCCATTCTATTATTCTTATATCGTTGTTGTTCTTGTTGTCAAAGAGTAGCAGTAGTAGCAGCAGCAGCAGCTGTAGTAGTAGTAGTAGTAGTAGTAGTAGTAGTAGTAGTAGTACTAATGGTAATAATAGCAGCAGTAGCAGAAGCAGAAAGAGCAGCAACAACAATAAGAGTTTTACTATTTCGCGTGACACCAGACAGGCATGCTTATGTGTGTGTGTGTGTGTGTGTGTGTGATTCACCTGCGGTCATCTGCTGGTCACCCAGCCAGCTGTTAATTACCCTACGGAAAGAGCTGGCAGAGCTCATAATGACCGATCTTTGGATAGGGCTGAGACCACAAACTACGTGTGTGTGTGTGTGTGTGTGTGTGTGTGTAATTAATACAATAATAATTAACAGAAATGGCACGGCCTGTCGAACCAACAGATAGTCTTTACTAGTATAATGTTATTACATCAGGTTTAACATTGGCAATAATGTATGTATGCAGAGCAGAATGATTTAATGTACATATTAGCAAGTATAACCTGATGGTAATACATATTTACTCTTTATGACATATGAATAATTGATAAAATAATTTTTGACTAGTTGCTGAAATTCGTGAAATTTGCATGTGTGTATATATATATATATATATATATATATATATATATATATATATATATATATATATATATATATATATATATATATATATATATATATATATATATATATATATATATATATATATTGACATAACACGAAACAAAAAATTTATTTTGAAGCAGGCAAGGTTGAACGCTACGTCTGTTTTTGTATAATTAAACTTTTACCGAGTAATGATAAATGGTTATGCTTAATAATTCTACTTTCAACTTAAACAATGATGTTGAATTTACTGTGACTTTTAACTTCATGAACCCAAAAATAATTGTGTGTGTGTGTGTGTGTGTGTGTGTGTGTGTGTGTGTGTGTGTGTGTGTGTGTGTGTCATTCCCAACAGGTGACGATGTATGTAGTTAATATTGCATATATGTCGTATATTGTATAATTTCGTATGATATAAATGTCCATGTTGTGTGATATTGCTGTGTTACTCTATGTTATACCTGAATCACACCCTTCGGAAGTATATAATCCGCTCTCTCTGAACACTCCCACGCCTGACCTGAGGAGCTGTACAGTGTTTTAGAATGTATTGAATGTGAGTTATATGAGGCATCGACGAGGGGACCGTGCACAACACTCTCGATACAAGCTTGTAGTATTTAGGCCTCAAATTCGCCTCCCTCTCTCCCTGTCTTTCCCTCTCCCCGGCCTCCTTTATCACATCCCGCCCCAGCCCTTCCCAGCCTGCTCTTACTGACGTGGCCATTCCATCCTAACCCATCCCGCCTCACGTGGGCGCCACAGTTTTGCTACTCACCACAGATGATCCAAATGACGAGGATATTGCCTCCCACTGCCATGGTCATCATCACGCCGAACACGAGCGTCCACAGGAATTGTTGCCACCATACTAGCAGGTAAGGACGCGGCGTCGTGAGAATAGACGTGAGAGAGAGGCATTGATCTAGAATGCCGTTCACCAGGTCCTCGGGTGCCTCGCCTTGGCCGTAATAGTAGGTTGTTCCGGGGCCCAAGTACTCTGCGGAGTCCTGTACGAACACTGTTCCATTTGGGTGTCCAGACAGCCGCTCCCACTCTTTCCCGGAAGCGTTCCCGGCTTGGCTCTGAAACTTGGCATACAAATAGGGCTCCCAAAAACCCTCATCCAAACTAAGGTTGAATCGTGAAGACTCGGACACTAAGCAGCCGAACAACGTGGTGTACACCTCTGATTGACTGTCAAATACCACCCCATCTTCCTCCTCCTCCCTGGTATAGGGTGAGGGTGCCCCATTGGGGGCACTAGTCACATCCGCCTGGGCCAGGTTCTTCTCCAGCAGACCACCCTCACTTTCCGGAGGGGTCATGGAGACGACGGAACTCCCAAGGAAAAATTAAGTCCCACCACCACCACCACCACCACGACCAGCACCACCACCACGACCAGCACCACCACCACCACCACCGCCGCCGCCGCCGCCGCCGCTTCACTTCACAAAATCTCTGTACATCTCACGGGGCGCCCACACACAACAGAGGCTTGAAGTGTAGCCTCGACTGCCCAGGCTGGCATCGTGTGCTAGCAGAACACGAGGCACAGACCACCTGCTTCCCACACGTTGATGTCGCAGCCATGAGCCTCGAGGCGTGTGACTCGGGTCGGTGTAAAGCGAAGGATGAGCCGTGAGACGCGTGGTGGTGTGGAAAGGCACAGGAGTTGTTTTAGTTAAATATGTCAAGTACAAGTAAGTGCGACATTTTGCAAGGTTGGAGGGAGTGATAACTATCCTGAATCCATCTGTTTCGACTAAACTTCGGCAGGTGTTAGTAGGCGAGAAAAGCGTAAAGCCTCTCAACTCAAATCTACGATATGCAATTGCGTTATCGAGGCAAAATTCTCCAGTTAAGCGGAGAAGAGCGGTCCGAAGTCTGATGACGTGACTGGCACACCGGGAGAGCGCCGCTACGAGTACGTCTTCCCCCTGCGCTGTCTGAGGAGCAACTGCCTGCTGTTGGCCCAGCTGACCTACCAACAGGGAGGGAGGGAAACTGGAGAGCCAGGAGTGTCGGAATAGTGGGACAAGTTACGTGCATGATTTTAAAGAGAATTTCGTCTGAGTTGATATCGATTAATTCCATCCTCGAGTGTGTCGCTGCCTTACTCACATGAATTCCCGCCGCTTCCTGCCTGCCGGGATGCGAACCGCTAACGTCTCTACCAGTAAGGAGGAAAGGAAGATAAAACCTTAATTGGAGGTGTTGAATGGAAGTATCGAAAGAAGGAAAATACAGTACGAAAGAGAGAGAGAGAGAGAGAGAGAGAGAGAGAGAGAGAGAGAGAGAGAGAGAGAGAGAGAGAGAGAGAGAGAGAGAGAGAGAGAGATTTCCATACGATAGTGGCTATTACGAATACATTATAAACATTAGCTTACAAATAATTCTTAAGAGTGCAAGCTATAAACACTCAGGCACGATAAAAAAAAAAGCATGAGAGCATACGTACATAAGAGATACATAATAAAATATTAGAGTAAACTCATGGTATATATATATATATATATATATATATATATATATATATATATATATATATATATATATATATATATATATATATATATATATATATATATATATATATATATATATAAGGAACATAAGATAAATTAACTACAGTAGAAATTTAAAAAAATAAATAAATTTTAGTTAACAAAGGATAAGAGTAATTTTGTTGCTCATACAAGGAACGTAAGATGAAACAGTATAAAGTAGAGACCAAGAAAGCATTTAATTCAAAATACTTGCTTTAAAATAAATGAATAAATAAATTAATAAAACGTTTAAGTCAGTGTTACTAAATTATAATAATAATAGCGAAGTAATAGCGACGTAAAACAGGATATCATACCTGTTGCGCATATCCTTACGTTGTGTTCATTAATATATAAATATACAAAATCTACTAAGACACACAACTATTGCACGATAAAACATTTAACATTGAAACACTTGTGACGGAAAATAGTTTATCAGTCAACATTATTGCTTAAGAGGTATTCGATATAACTATTAGCTTTTGAATTAGACAATGTTTGTATTGGTGATAAAAGTTGGTAAAGTATTCAACATTTTGGTCCGTTGACGATAAAAGGTTTGATATCCGATGTCTTTGTACTTAATACAATAAAGTTATTTTGCTGTCGTGTCGCACCAAAAGTGACACTAGGTAGCAGGAAGTGACTGAAGACAGACAGAATAGTTTGTCGCGTGGTGACTCGTGCATTGCAATACTGATGTAAAGGAAGTGTTTTTCCTTGAGCTTGGAGAGAGAGAGAGAGAGAGAGAGAGAGAGAGAGAGAGAGAGAGAGAGAGAGAGAGAGAGAGAGAGAGAGAGAGAGAGAGAGAGAGAGAGAGAGAGATACAAAAACAAACAAAGGAACAGACATATAGAGAGACAAAAATATACATGATTCGATACAGAGTTGATGCACTGGAACACTGGATGAGAATGGGTATTTCAGAATATTCGCAGAATACGTATTCCCTCCATCGTCGTCGAGATGAATGCACTTGTTACTTCTCTCCCCTTGCCTTTCCCCTTACTCCTCAGCCCCGTGGATCAGTGTTCCGTGTGGGCGACGCGGGAGGGAGATGCACCTTACGACTTTCCTTTGAGAGATTTTGGTCCATTGCTGCTCCCTGAGAGGCTTAGAGACTGATAGGTTCGCTCCACATATTCTCTCTCTCTCTCTCTCTCTCTCTCTCTCTCTCTCTCTCTCTCTCTCTCTCTCTCTCTCTCTTGTATGGCACTTTCCAGCCACAAAAATTACACCTGTCTCAGTAACAAAGTGGTGGGATTGGTCCTGAATGCTTATGAATAATTACGAACAGCTATGAATAGTTATAGAAGGAACAATTCCTCGCTGATTCAAGTGTGCATTGGCTTTTGTCCCCTGTGTGTATCGCCGCTGCGTGTAACTGGCGACCATTGCACTCTGCCGACCTTGGCGTGGGAAAACAAGTCATTCTGGTGTTCGCGAATCCATAGACAAACAGTATAGATCTTTGCAAAAAAATAAATAAATAAATAAATAAAAACATAGATAACAGCGTCATTATCTATTCCTGTAAGGCCACATTTCCTCAATGAATCGCACTCCTCCTCCTCCTCCTCCTCCTCCTCCTCTTCCTCCTCCTCCTCCCCTCCTCCTCCTTCCCTCCCGAACTTCTACGAGTGCTTCCCATCTCCTGCCTCATTCATTGTTGCTCCCACACTCCGGCTCCCGCCTCGCCTCTCGTCCCTCAACTCTTACCTCCCATTGAAATAGGAAATGGCATACTATTATTAAAAGTTAAAGGGCAAGAGTTGTTTCCTGCGCCAGTTCAAATAGACCCGTTATCAACATTATTTTTCATCTATATTTCCCCATTCTACTTTTTATTCCTTAACGCTCTCACTCTTATCGTCGTCCTTTGTTAACATTCAGAGCGGGCAGTATAAATATGGTTTGCATGGCCACACAGAAAAAGAGCGTGCGTGAGTTTAACTTGGTCTACAGAACTACATAAGAGACTAGTAGAAAAATACGCTGAAAAAGTTTAAGATGATTATGAGGAGGGGAAATATCCAGTGGTGAAAGGATTAAAGTATACCATAGTCGCGGGCTGCCTCGCCTCGCCACTGCGTCTTCCCTCCAACCTGTGTAACCCTTAGTAGACAAACGGGAGCAATAAAGTGATGCTGCCAGCGAGCCATAGCAGTGACACGTGTGGGTCAGAACACTGCCGAAAGACTACGTATTTAAAGCGTTTTACTGTTTCATATGAACTATTTTCAAAGGCTGTTATATACGTGCATTGTTACGATCATGAAAACACTTGAGAATCTGAGTGACTCCCTCCAGATGCTCTTGACTGTAGCCGAGATTAGACTAAAACGTTCGAAAATGCTGGCTCGCTCACACATACTCGTTAGTAGCTTGAATATCTAATTGTCATTAATGTTATGCAGGATACTTTTCCTCTACTTGTTTCATCATTATCAGTCTCTTTGATTTCACCGCAGACAAGAGACTCCCCAACCTTCGCCACTCATCTCTGTCAGCTGGCCGTTTATTGCCGGACTCTTAAAATTTGCTTAATCTCTAATCGACTTATGTCATGCTGTCAATGTTGCGAATACTGCTGGAAATTTACTGGCACGTGCTACGTTTCTCATATGTTTTAGTGTTTATTAATTCAGTGTACTCCTTCAGGGAACTCAGATCTTTGATGATAATTCCAGAGCACTTTTGAAATCGTGACTTTCATGATTGCCGGCATGTGCTCAAAACTTTTTTTTTTCGTTCATCTTCCTTTATGGGGGGCTGTGGATGAAGCATGTGTTCGAGTCTTACATTCTCGGAGCTTGTGACAGACAGTCTATACCTGCGAGTTTCCTACACACGATTTTTATCTTCGTGTCCTTGAAGGTTCAATGTCTTTTCTTATTTGTTCTCTCCTTGATAATCTCTTGTTGCTCTTTTGTAAGATAAGCATTCGTTTCCTAAATAAGGCACAAATGTTGTTTTCTTTCGTACAGTGTTTTCCCTTATAACTGATAACCCCATTGGAAATAAAATTTTCCACATCCTCTCTTGGGTTAATAAATCTTTACTGTCGCTTTTACATACATATTCTGCCGACGACATTCACACATTTAACCGCATTCGTAAATATTTCGTCAATCTCTTACATTTAATTGGCTGTAGTGGAAGTTATTTTGAGTTTCCAAGGGTATTTTCATGATTGTAGTGAGAGTTTAAATAGAATTATGCATCGTAATTAGAAAAAAAAAAAACACCCATGCTAGCGTGACTAATCTTCTCCCTGGTCTTTGAAATCACGCTGACGAGAGAACAGACCAATAAGGACTACAGGCCATTAAGATACTACAGAATGTTAACTTAAGGTCGACTTATCTAATTCTCAGATTATCAGCGAATACTTTGTGGGATTCAGTGCCCCCAGTACATCTTCTTACACCTATTAACTAACTAACTGGTCACAGTTATTCATCTTTCCCTAATGGCGATGGGCTATACGTTTTTGTCCCTACATGCTGTGTGTGTGTGTGTGTGTGTGTGTGTGTGTGTGTGTGTGTGTGTGTGTGTGTGTGTGTGTGTGTGTGTGTGTGTGTACATTCAGAGGCTTTGTCTGTCCGTATACAAATTAAGAATGCATCTCGTGTGTACAAATGGAAATGCACCCCACGTGTCAAAGGTAGCGCTTCTCATCACTCCCTTTCTGTACCATAAAGCTACGCGCATACTTTTTTGTTTTTTCTTCTTCTTTTCATTTGATTTTGTCTTCTCCTTGAAACACCTCTGTTTAAGTTCTGCCTCTCACACTCATGTCATTTTTAATGTCTTTCTGCCCTGTACCAGCGCACCAGCTCGCTAGTTTATTTCTGCGTTTACCCTTTTAGATGCTATTTCTGGAGCTGTTTGCTATTCTGTCTTACAACACAGTGGAAGTAGTAACTTGAAAACTAAATCGACGTTTCACATTCCCTTCCTCTCTTTTCTAAGAAGGCAATTTTTGTTGTTCATCTGAAAGTCTTTGGTCTGGTAAAGTATTTTTATAGTAAATCGGTAAATAGTTAATTTGGGCTTTGAAATATTACTGGCAGGTAACATGGAAGACACTGAGAGTTCATGTGAATTTTAACACTCTTAGTATTATTTATTTATTATTATTATTATTTTTTTTTTTTCGTATGTTGGAAAAGATGGAAGAACAGAATCAGGTTGAGGGTTTCAGAGTTTAGTTGCAGTATTGTCAAGCTTAGTTGTGAGTAATAAATTTTGAAATTCACGAAATAGAGAATGAGGTAAGTCCCACGTCAGCGGCTTGTCTTTCCCAGACGTTTTGGTTAAAAGGCGTCTTGTATCTAAGAAAATAAAAGTTTATAGATATAATGAGTTATGCTCCGAGACAAAATTACTTATGTACTTATGTGTAATTACGTTAAGGGTTTAGAGTACCCAGGAGATAGGAGAAATATAAACATAAAAAGACTTCAGAATTTAGTGGATTTTATTGTATGATGGTGCAGGACGATATGCAGCGCGTTTCCAGTCTTGCGATAGGTTTGAATTAGCGAAGAGAGCAGAGTGATAGGCGACTCCCCTGGAATGTGAATGGTCCTGCCAGGTAGGCTGTGCATTGAGTCACCGCAGACCGCATTACTGCCTGCATCTGTGTCGTGTTTGTAGATGTCTCCTTGTACGTCTCCTTGTCCGCTCTTTATTCACAAACAAAAGCCAGACTGTTGTGAACATTTTATAGAGTTTATTTCATCCCTATACTCGGATAATGTTTTAACCAAGTCTTCAGCCTTGTTGTTGTGGACAGCAGCGGACAGATATATTTATTAACACGGTTTTGTTCGTAAACATTGGGTTCTGAGAATGTGCAATTCGCGGGCGGACAACCACGTATAAGAGGACATAACATACCGTCCACAACAAAATGGCTAAAGACTTGGTTGAAAGATAGCTGAATATAAGGATGAAATAGACCCTGCAGAGGCGAGGACAGAATATATACATTCTGTCCACCTTCCCTGCCCTCCCTCTGTCGTATATTTGTTTTGCAGCATCTTACATTAAACATCATTGGCCGTCTATGCATACTTAATCAACCTACCCTTTCATTCTTGACGTTCCTGTGCCATTCGCCGAGATTGTGACCCGCGGGACAGCTTGTTAATGAATAATTATGATTTACTTCAACGGGAAATCAAGGAGAACATGAACAGCTAGCTTTGTGTTGCCATTGTGTGGTAAATATTGCCAAGAATATTCTGTCACTCAGTATTTGGCAAGGACAGGAAACCTTGGAACATTTTTGCAAATAAATAAATGACTTAAATAAAACATGCGAGTTGGAAGGGTACACAGTACCATTCCGCTGTGGTGTCTTAGAGAAGGATAATTCTGTCTTCAGTCGTGTTGCCGAGAAGTCTAGAAATTGCTTTTTGATTCGCTGTCCCCGCAGGTGTCACACTCTTTTGGGCTTTCCCGCAACTTAACTCTCAACAAAGGGAAGGTGAGGTGAAGAAATGGTAGAGCGAAACGGTGGAGGAGCGGGAGCGATGTTAAAATGGAGTGGAAGGAATCAGGAAGCGGTGGAACGAGGGAGTGGAGGGAATCAGGAAGCAGTGGAACGAGGGAGTGGAGGGAATCAGGGAGCTGGGGAACGGGAAGTGCAATGGAGGGAATCAGGGAACAGTGGAACGAAGGAGTGGAGGGAATCAGGGAGCGGGGGAACGGTGGAGTGCAGTGGAAGGATGGAGCAGTGGGACGTAAGGAGCGAAGCAATAGCATGATGGTGAAGTTCCGCGAACCGAGGTAGGGAGAGAGAGAGAGAGAGAGAGAGAGAGAGAGAGAGAGAGAGAGAGAGAGAGAGAGAGAGATGTGGTGCATACAAGAAATTCTCTCTCTCTCTCTCTCTCTCTCTCTCTCTCTCTCTCTCTCTCTCTCTCTCTCTCTCTGCCTACCTACCTACCTACCTGCCTGTCTTTGTGTCTATCTGTTTGTCTTTCTGCATGCCTATCTGTCTGTCTCCCTGTCTGTATGTCAGTCTATCTACCTTTATGTCCATCTACCTATTTATCGATCTATCTATATATCTATCTATGTCTATCTATCTATCTATCTATCTATCTATCTACTTATGTCTCTTTGTTTGTATGTCTGCCAGTCTTTCTGTTTATCGCTATCTGTCTCGGGGTATGCCAGAAACAACAGATAATTCACTATGTAACTTGATTTTTGTCTTTGATAAGCAAGTATTATTTTCCAACTCTTTTCATTACAAAACAATATAAAATGCCCATTATTCCTGTCAGAATTTGCTTTTGTGGCTTTTAGAATTATTTTTTGCTCCAAAATAGCTAAATTTCATCATTTTTTCCAGATGTTATCACTGATAGCTTCTTTGCTCATTCATGTCTTGATGAATTGACCACAGCAGAATGCATATGAAGAATGATTGGAACCTCTTGATGCCATTTCATCTCTCCTGATGTGTCTTCTCAAGCAGCCAAAGTAGAACTGTTTGTTAGTCTGCGAGCCCCTACTTTTATATTGTCAAGCAGTACTCTAGAATATTCTTTATCTTTCTAGAATGTGTTCCAGAATGTTCTCAATCTTTATAGAATATTCTTGAACCTACTTTAGAATATTCTGAATCATTCCAGAAAATTCTTGTAGATTCTAGAAAATTCTTGATATTTCTTCATATTTCTATTGTATTCTAGAAAGTTCTAGGATATTCTGGGAATGTTTATATTGAATAGAATGTTCTAAAAGTGTCTGGTAGAACATTCTGGAAGATTTGAGATTTCTGAAATGTAAGCAAATTCTTCTAAACATGAAAAGTTTCTTGCAAGGTCTGGTCAGTTCAAGAATGATCTTATTAAGATTTAAAACATTTTAGAAACTTTATATTCTTTCTTTCACTGTTTTAAATTATTTGCAACATTTCAGAAGCAATTAGACAAGCAATTGAGATTTTGCAAAGGTCTTTATCTGACATGAAAACCAATAGTAACCCATACTATAATGAAATAAGACAAAAATGTAGTGATTGTTCTAACCACAAAGCCAAAGTTCAGGATCAAAATAACGTTTTCTCTCTTTTTTTGGGGGGAGGATGGAAATAACAGGAAAATATGGTTTGGGGCCAAGCACAAGACAAAACTGAAATTTTGTTACACAGTGTAATAGGAAAGCAACTCAAAATGACTCAGTTCCTGGGTCAAATATCGAAAAATGATAATGAAACGAAAAAAAATTCTAATATTTCTTTTTGTGTGTTAGGCTTTCACTCTTTCGAATCAAGAATACGGGTAAAAAAAAAACACGCACCCACACTTATAGTCTTGAGATTGTGATAATGGGCTGGTTTGTTTCCTATTTTCAAGGATAATTAGAGCGGTAATGGCCCAGAAAGCTAATTGCTTCTCTGAATTTCGCTCGTTTTAATGACTCGCTTCCTTTTTGCGGATCGATGACCAGCCGTCCCCATGAGAGAATAAGTGAAAGAAAAACAATAAAAATTGCAACCCAACTCATTTTTTTTTTTCTTTTTTACTTATTCGTTCCGGGAAAGGGAGCGGAGAGGGAGCGAAGCCTGGGCCAACATTATGTATTGCGCCGTTGTATGGAAGGAGGGTAGTAATATTTTCTTGTTTCGTATTATTGTCGTTCGGATTCGGAAAACAGTAAGCTTTTACGAACACAGCCAGTGAAATGAGAGACTGTCTGTGTGTGTGTGTGTGTGTATGTGTGTGTGTGTGTGTGTATGTGTGTGTGTGTGTGTCTGTGTGTAGGTGGGAGATGTTAGAATGAGTGGATGTAAGAAGAATCAAGACTGTTAATGTAACCCGTCATCAAGGCAGACTGACAACACAAATACTGGTAGACTAACGCTACTCAAAAATTATCTCTTACCAATAATATGTCAAGAATTAATAACAGTGTTTAGTTTAGAATGTTGTGTTTCGATGTGACTTCGTTTGGAAAGGTGTGTGTGCGTGTGTGTGTGTGTGTTGGCAGACTCTGTAGGAGCACGAAAATGTTAGCAAGCTATTAGTGTTGTGGTCTATCTTATCACCGTTTTCCATTGTCTGTTTTTCTTTTCCTTTTTTTTTTCTTTTTTACGTTAGTAACCATTCATTGTTACTGCATCTGCTTGTTTTAGTTTTTTTTTTTTTTTTTTTTTTTTTTTTACAGACGTTGATTGTCCTTGATATAAACGATCGCGCACGAGAGCGATTTTCTCGAAACTCATAGATAGCACACACTCCTCACATATAAAAAAAAAAAAGTAAATTCATGCACCCTGTGGTACACCATGTACACAAGTTGACTATCACTACACTAGGCAACAGGGGCGTGTGTGTTGGTGGTGATTTAATTGGAATATTTTATATGTGAGCCAGGCCACGGTGAATATTCTTTATTCCATTTAGTTTTGAGTCCTTGGTTGATATATTCTTGTATCCGAGCCTTTCGCTGTAACTTCCAGCATCCTCTTCTAAACTTTACTTAACATTTAATCTTTCTGGCTTTGTATTCTTGCCTTTTGTTTCTCCCTCACCCAGACTCTCTTCCTTGACATTTCATTCGCAGTGCCCCCCAACCTCTCTCTCTCTCTCTCTCTCTCTCTCTCTCTCTCTCTCTCTCTCTCTCTCTCTCTCTCTCTCTCAAAACCTTCTTTACACTTTACAATAGCAGGAAAACGCCTTTGATAAGCAATGAACGAGCGTTGCTACCCACCAAGAGCAGATTACAACTCAAAACTTTCCTCTAGCTGACGGTCTGTTACACTTATCAATTGATAGTTGATTTAATTCTGCCATTTTGCACCTAATGGTACGTATCACCGAATCATGCAAATGCTTCTACAGATCTTAATAACTCCCGCTACAACATGTTAAAATTGAGTTGAAGCGCAGAAACGTTTAAGAATAGGGATCATGCTGGTAAGAGGAAACTGAAAACTGCTCGAAAATCTCATGTTTCCCTTTACCGCCACATTCCACTCTTGAAAAAATAGTTTATTGCCTAACATAAAACCTGGTAAGGATTTATTAAATTAGACCAAGTTTTATGCAAGGTTATTGGATTTACCGCCCGCTTATATTCTCTCTCTCTCTCTCTCTCTCTCTCTCTCTCTCTCTCTCTCTCTCTCTCTCTCTCTCTCTCTCTCTCTCTCTCTCATACACATACACACGTCATTGAATCTTCTGTATGATGTTTTTTTTATTCACTTTTTTTTGTTTGTGTTGTTATTAGGTGTGTGTGTGTGTGTGTGTGTGTGTGTGTGTGTGTGTGTGTGTGGTGGCGCGTCTTTTTTGATGGTGGAGAGAGAGAGAGAGAGAGAGAGAGAGAGAGAGAGAGAGAGAGAGAGAGAGAGAGAGAGAGAGAGAGAGAGAGAGAGAGAGAGAGAGAGAGAGAGATGAAGTATTATTCAAGATAATCTCTGCAGGTTGGGACAAACAATATAAAAAATTCCTTGAATTATATTTGGGCAACTACAACAAAGCTATACTCAATCCAGTCTTCCTCGCGACGCCTCATCGTTAAAACTACAGCAGCACGATTGTTAGCATCACCTGAACAACAACAACAGTACTTAGCTTCACACGCTGCATCGTCTGGTGGAGTAGCGAAGCCAGGTGGAGGTGACGAGGACGTAATGGGGAGAGGACGCAGGGGCGGAATGGGAGATGTAACTAGAAGGAAGGCAATTGTACAAAATCTCGGTGGCGAAATTCCTCTCAGCCTAGAACAGTTGACAATTATCCGGCTTCAACTAACTTTGCCGCCGAAACATTCATACTTATTACTGAAATTCGAATATACTGAAGGCGTATTGGTGTGTAAAGGGGATGTGGTTAAACAAAGGATATACATGTATATATTATTACATATAAAATTTCTTGTTGTGGTGCTCGGAACCATCTGTGAGCGACGGTATTGTGTCTGGCGCTGGGGTGGTGATGCGCTTGGCCACTTAGCTGCAACAGTTGGCCCACCTGGCACGGAGAGTCCCGTCCTTAGACACTCCCGTAAAGTCAACTGGTGAAAGAGAGGAGAGAAAGGGAAAAGTTAAGAGAGTGGTCGATCATTGTACCATTGACCTCAGATTTTTAAAGAACGATGTACCCTTAACACACAAAATCAAAAAGAGAATGAAGAGCATACGTTTTCCAGAAGTGGAGCTGAATTAAACAATGCTCGCACACCTGTTTTTTATTACAGTATGAGTCATGGACAGCACGGAGAGTGGTGCTCCATCCCACAGCCAGCTTTCCAGGCTCACCTGACCAAGTTTCGAAATTAGTGGCCTGAAGTTCGCTTTCAGGCAAGCCAGGCACGGCCGTCGGAGGCACCGCATTGGCCAAGATGTCAGCATGGTCGACGTTCGGCATGATGTTCCATCGCTTGCCGTCCCTGCTGCACACCACGGCGCTATCCGCCTTGCTCGCAGCACACATCCCCCCGTAGGATTCGTAGAAGCCCACCAGTCGCGTGACATACGACGGCAGAACTGTACGAAGAATCATGCCCATTAATATCTATCTGGTTGTATATTTGTATATGTGTATATATCTTTATTTATCCGTGTGTGTGTGTGTGTGTGTGTGTGTGTGTGTGTGTGTGTGTGTGTGTCCCTTAAGCCCTCTCCACACCAGGAAACGTGGTTTGCAATCAGTGTTTCCCATATGTTTGCAAGTTGTTGTTTGCAAAAAGTTTGTAAATATTTGAGAAGCTGTTTCATGGACGGATGAGTGGGTAGCTGGATGGATGGACGGATGAGTGGGTAGGTGGATGGATGGACGGATGAGTGGGTAGGTGGATGGATGGATGGACGGATGGATGAGTGGGTAGCTGGATGGATGGACGGATGAGTGGGTAGGTGGATGGATGGACGGATGAGTGGGTAGGTGGATGGATGGACGGATGAGTGGGTAGGTGGATGGATGGATGGACGGATGAGTGAATAGAAGGGTGGACAGATGAGTGGATGGGTGGATAGATGAACGGATGGATGGATGAGTAAATGGATGGATGAATGGAAGGATGGGTGAGTAGATAAATGGATGAATGAATTGTCACTACTACTGGGAAGGTCTGAACAGGAAACATTGTTTCTAACATGTCTCTCAAATGCTTCCCAAATGTTTGCAAGCATCGCCTCCAAACAATGTTTCCTGGTGGAGCCGTGGCTTTACCGTTCCACGTGTCCCCGTCCGGAGAGGAGAGACACACCATCTTGGGGTCCTTCACCTCACGCTTCACGCTGATGTCACAAATGTAAAACACCTTGTTAGCAGTGTCATAAGCGACGTTCCTCCACTGCTCTGGCTTATCTGAAAGGCGCGTCTGGAAGTTGGTGGCGCAGGAGGCGGAATCCCCATCCTTGTACGCACCATACCATTCCACGAACCTTATGAAGAATTAATATGATAAGATTAAACAACGAATGAAATGACTGAATATAGTTGACAGAGAAGATATTTTAGTGAAAGTTCACAAGGAAAATAAAAGGAAAAATAAATGTGAAGTAAAAAAAAATACAATCCTCTAAAGTTAGTTATGTGAAGTTATTCATTTACCCAAGCAAAAGCACTGAATACATGAATTAGAAACAGAGACTGCACGAACAAAGGGTTGACCTCTGATAGTGAGTTGACAGTCACGAAGAGAAAACAACACACACACACACACACACACACACACACACACACACACACACACACACACACACACACACACACACACACACACACACACACACACACACACACACACACACACACACACACACACACACACACACACACACACACACCTTACTAGCCACATAACCACATTTAATAACACTGTACCATCACATTACTATCCACCACCACGCACTCGTCCACATCAGCACCCAACTTAGACTCCTCCTCAGCACACACACTTGAAGCACCATTGTACTACGCACGTACATCTTTATTAAACCAGTGTACAGTCTCCGCGTCCCACCGCATATCTTGCAAATCACCCTATCTTAACCCACTCACCTTACGCCAAGGATCCCTGTCTCCGCCCCGACCACGGTTCCTCCCTGTCCCAGTCCATCGCTGACTGTTTCCACCAAGATACGGAAGAAGCGCGCTTCGAAAATGCACTCTGCCGGAAGAACCACCTGGCTGCTGGCATCCCGCTATACGGAAAGACCAGATGGCCATTTTAAAAGAAGTAGTCAGAAATCAGGCCATCAGCTTAATTCAGATATGAAAGACCACTAGTACAGGTCTCAGTAGCATAAAAATTTAAATATTTAGCAGCGGATGGTTTCTCACTTCATCACCGAAAGAATGTCTGTATACCTGGCAATCTCCAGAGAATACGATGCCCGACTGAGAGTACTGAAGGCGGAAGGTTTTGATGCTGAGTTTGCCTGTGACCTCCTCGAAGTCGATGCGCGTTACCCGTGCCGGTTTGAGAAAATCGATGGTGATGTAGTGTTTCCAGGACGCCCCCACTGTTACCGGGGGACTCCAGCCTGATGGGGGGAGTGGGGAGAAGTATTGGGACTAGAGCATGTGACTTTTAAGAGGGTTTGGTGGTATTAGCATCAGCAGTGGCAATAAAAGAACAAGAAGTACTAGTAGTTGTACTACTACTACTACTACTGCTACTACTACTAATACTACTACTACTACTACTACTAATTATTATTATTATTATTATTATTATAATTGTAGTAGTAGTAGTAATACTAGTAGTAGTAGTAGTAGTAGCAGCAGTAGTAATAGTGGTAGTATTTTTAGTGGTAGTAATAGTATAAGTAATATAAGTAGTAGTAGTAGTAGTAGTAGTAGTAGTAGTAGTAGTAGTAGTAGTAGTAGTAGTAGCAGTAATAGTAGTAGTAGTAGTAGTAGTAGTAGTAGTAGTATAAGTAGCAGCAGTAGTAGAACAAAACAGATGAAGCAGAAGCAGCAACGGTCTGGTATAATTCCATCTTCCCTTTATTATAAATAGAGAATATTAAAAAAAATTTATTGTGATTTTTTACTACAAAGTAAGCAATAGTGACACACACACACACACACACACACACACACACACACACACACACACACACACACACACACACACACACACACACACACACACACACACCTCCACCAGATCCGGGCATAGCCATCTCAGGCAGGGTGCTCCCATCCAAGGAAGCCGAGGCAGTAAATTGACAGGCCATCAAGCCTCCCAAGCCCAGCGGGTCACTGACGTCTGCGAGCAGGACAGGTGATGAGGGAAGCACCAAGAAGTATTTGTCTGCATCCTGAATAGTAGACTGTAATTGGCATTTATAAACAAGCACTTGACAAAAGACAGCCTTACGCAGAGACTGATTCTCTCTCTGTCTCTCTCTCTCTCTCTCTCTCTCTCTCTCTCTCTCTCTCTCTCTCTCTCTCTCTCTCTCTCTCTCTATCTATCTATCTATCTATCTATCTATCTATCTACCTAGCTATCTATTTATCTCTCTTACACAATCTCTTTTTCCCCTTAACTCAACTTCCATGTTCTTATAACTCCATATCCTCCTTTCATCCTTATTTTTTCCCCTTCATCTCTTTCCCAGAAGTATCCCTGCTTCCTTTCGTCTCTCCCTTCCCTCTCTCCTCCTAGCTCATGGCGTACCCGGGACGTTCACTTCGTACACAACATGGGCGGTCTTCCCAAAGTACTTGATAGTGGCATCGGTAGCAGTGTTGCCCACAACTCTGAGAAGCGTCGTCGCCTTCACTTGTCCAAGACCAGGTGGCATTTCCCCGTCAGGATCGACTGTGATCGTCAAGTTCGCTTCAAGGATGTCGGTGAACAAGAGAAAGTCAAACTGAATGGAGGAAAGATTTTGGTTAGCTGTGAGTCTTTTTAAGTTATTCTTCTAACTAGACATGATATCGTTCGCTTCAGTTCAAGTGTTTATCGTTGTTTGAACGGTGCAACTGAAGGAAGAGGTTGTAGACAAGAAGATCGAAAGTAGCAACTTGTTTGCGATTTATTACTAGTTAAAAGGATCAGTGAAAGAGCGCCCCGTCTATTTCTTATGAGGAATTATTCAGAAAAGTACCTTTATGACACCATTCCACACCGTAGTGAACAGAACTTACTTCTGTGGGTCTTACTAGAGAATATGTTAGACTTGTAAGCGAACCAAGGAAGAGGTGGAAAAAGAGCAAGATTATCATGAAGACATTACTGTAAGCATGCTGTTTGTGTGAAATATTCAGCACTGTAAGTGAACAAGCAGTCTGTCACTCACACAGTAGTCCAAGTGGCCCAAGACGGTGACGGTACCGGTTATATTCGCGATCAAATTGTTGGCACCGTCCACGTACTTGAGGTACTGAGGCATGATGATCCGCGCGCAGGCGGCGTTCACCTCCTGCGTGGACTCGTTCATGAAATGGCGTGTGCGGATGGTGAGGGGTATGGTTTCACTGAGAGAGAGAGAGAGAGAGAGAGAGAGAGAGAGAGAGAGAGAGAGAGAGAGAGAGAGAGAGAGAGAGAGAGAGATTACCATTTCCCACTAATAAAATTCGGATAAAAAAGAAGTTATGCATCACAACATCAGTAATAGTATTCTGCGTGGTGCATCGCCAGCATCACCAGGAGTCTCGCTGTGTTACCCTTGATTGAAGACGGTGGTGGTGTTGTCGGTGAGCAGCACCTCCGAGATGAGCACCGTGACTTGCGACAGTGGCTTGTTCAGGATGAAGTTCTTTGGAACGACATAAATCGTGTTCCCAGTCTGTCAAAACAGAACGCAAACCAGATATGTTTTTATTATTACATCAGTACAGTGACTACATCCACACCAATTACTCTCGCCGGCAAGCATCAGTGAGGCGAATGCATTTCCAACTAGTCACTAATCATGTATCAATCATCTATCATGTCATATTTTTTGGTATTCGAGGCTTTTCGTATTCTGTTTTTTAGAGTCGCCATTGAGTAGGTACGAGTAGGTATTTCTAACCTTGTCTCTGTAATCCTCGGCCGGTCTCTTCTTCATAAATGTTATTGTCTGGAAATAGGTCTATAGAAACTGATCCATCACGCTGATGTGAACAAGCCGTGATGGATTTTAGACTCTCTCTCTCTCTCTCTCTCTCTCTCTCTCTCTCTCTCTCTCTCTCTCTCTCTCTCTCTCTCTCTCTCTCTCTCTCTCTATGAAAAGACAAGGTTCAGATTTAAGTGGTCTGGAACAGACTGGGGTACATATAAAGGATGTTGATGGAAGATTCACGAAATGCTGAAAAAAAAATAATAAATAAATAAATAAATACTGGAGACAGGAGAGGCAGGGGAGCGAGAAGGTTGAGTGAAACGACAAGGAGAACGTGGAATGACGAAACAAGTAGTAACGCTGGTAAAATTACCTTGAAAGAGAAGTGGACAGTTATAGTGTCTCCATTGAGCACGTTAGGGTGGTCTGCTATCATGATGAAAGCCTCTAGGTGCACTTGATCGTCCTCAGGCTGTTGCAAGTTATGCAGGTGTGTTATACCTGCGGAGGACACGATTGTCTTTACATTCGTCTCTCCCTGGATGTTCCAATTATTGATAATTCTCATTCCTCCTTACCTTTGTATATTGGCTCATATTCTTCAACAGACTATTTTCAAAGACCACAAAGATGACTGATTGCTTTCTCGTGGAAGTTTTTCTCCATTGGCGATGCAGAACCTTTGTTAAACTAATATTAAAAAATCGTGAATGAAAATGCCCTTGAAAACTACAGTAACTTTCCTTGAGCGTGTAGAAAGTTGTCGAAATAAGACATAGAAACATTTTGGATTATCCATGTATTACTTTTATTTCTCCTCCCATTGTATTGCCCTATCCCTTATGCTGTAATCAGTGTACCATTTTAAATATATTTCTCTTTCTAATCCTTTGTAATACTTGCAATTCTCTGTTGGACGTCTTTTTCCTTCACCTATACTCTGCTTTTTTTATGATTCTAGCAATATAGTAACACTGCCAATGCTCTTGTCCGATGACTGGCCCAAATATTCACGTTTGCTTTTTAGACGTGCGGCAAAATGACTTCATATTCCTACCAAAACTTACCAAGGTACACGATAATACATGTACAATTAATCCAGTAACTTCAAATAACGGAGGATTTTCATTGGAGCACAAAGTCATTTTAACGTACGTCTGAAAAAAAAAAAAAAGAAATGGGTATTTATGCCAGTCAGCGAACGAGAGAATCAGTCAGTAGCAGTGTTACCATGTTTGCGTAACCTTAGTTAGTGGAACTGCCACGTCAGACCCGAAGTAATGGAAATGGTACCTGTATTGGTGATGGCAATGAGGTTGACAGTCATTGTGTCCGTCTGAGACTGGTGTATTATGGGCGGGGCGTTCGAGGCGTTCTGGCTTAAGACGCGTGAGTACAACGATTGGTCCGATAGGATGCACCCGATGTTCTTGCCCACACTCTCTTCTGGCATCCTGGAGCATGTTAATAGTTGGCTGAGGAATGCTGCTCTGACTGACACAGAAAATAAGAAAATAGAGAAGAAATTTAAATTCAAAATTACCACTTTCAGTACGACGGCGTCAGTTTCATTGTACACATTCTGGGTTATCAGATAATTTTACTTTTAGGACTTTTACTTTTCGTTATCAAGAATAATCATTTCTAGTTATTCATCCATTACAATTATATCTTTATATGCTCTATTGTGACTAACAGCGGATTATTATTTTTTTTTAATCCTTGTAATTATCTGCAGTACTAAATGAGTTAATTTCATAAAGAGAGCTTTTGATGACAACTTAGTCAAGGATGAGGTAAAGGAACTGAAATCCTTTGCTTAGAGAAAGAATGAAAAGTGAAATCATCATGACCATTTTACCGCAAAGTATGAGTGTATCTCACCTGAAGTCGTGCACTGTGGCGATTGCTCTCCCTGCATCAGTTGGCGTCACGACTGCGAACTGTGAATGAACATTTTGAAGCATATCAGTTTCAGGCGAGGAGGGTCACAGACACGGATAATCAATAGAGGTAGCATTTTTGGGATGTAATGGAATTAACTCTTATGCACATGCACTAGAAAGAATCAATTCTGCAGCTGAAAACATTTTTTATCATTGCTACAGATAGATGATAGTCTTTCTTATGGCAATGAATTATTACTACAAAATGAAGAATAGGACAAACTTAAAACGTGAGCTTAATATTTCATTAATTACTTTCTTTGGAAATTCCCACTTGTATCACGCATAATATCAATGTATTATTGATTTGTGTTGTGATTTGTTTATAAATTGTAAAGTTATATTAAAGAGTAATTAACATTAATCTAGTACAAATTAAGTATTAGTTACTGAATAAAAAAAAAAAAAGGTATAAGTGTGCGAAACGTGTTTAGCTTTCGTTTCTGACGTGGCGAGCTGGAAACCCACGAGGCTGCGAGTCTGCCTGCTTCACCAGCAGTCATCCTTTTAAGACGTATTCTCGCCACTCTACCGACTGCTTGTATTTAAATTTGCTAAGTTAAGAAGAACCTAGAAACTCGGAACCACTGGATAATCGAAAGGAAGCTGTCTTAGCTACGAAAACACAACCAGTCACTGGCTTTGGAACACCAGTGACTCCAACTCACCCCCGGCCGTCAGCACTCTCTGATGGCTCTAATCACAGCTAAGTTATCACTTATTTATAATTATATTTAGCGATGTTTTCTGTGATGATGTGTAACTCACCCAAGTGTCTCCCGGCTAACACATCATCACGGAAAGCATCGCTAAATATAATTATAACTGATAACTTAGCTGAGGTCAGAGCCATCAGGGAGTGCTGATGGCCGGGGGTGAGTTAGAGTCACAGATGGATACAAATGATACAAAGTGATACAAATGGAAATTTCCACACTTTCTGTGTATACATGATATCTTAGTGCCATCTAGTGACTTAAGTCTTTCATTAGTGCAAAGACATGCGTTCACAGGCTTGTGCTAGTGATGCGGGAACTGAACATAAGGACAGGGAAAACAGAGACTACAATAGGCCAGTTGACCTTCACTGGTTGGTTCTTGAAACTTACCATTTGTCATCAAAATCCATAAATGTATCCAGCTTCCTCTTACAACTATCCAACTGTGCACTTGCTAAGTTTGTTACATTCTTTTTACAACCCTTTTTATCAAACTATGTTTGCCTAACTCTTTCCCAAATTCTGATTTTGTCTTGTTTATGACCAACTTATGCGTATGAACTTGATCCCTGATCAAAAGAAGCCGATATTTATTCCCTTTATTTGTTGAGATAGTTGGCAAAATATAGCAGCGCAGGGCTGCCTCCTGGTAGTGAGGGAAGCATTACCCTTCATACCTATAGAGTACTATAATGTTTCATTAGTGCGTCTTACTATTGAGTGTGTGTTTGCTTTCTTGTTTCGCTCTCCTTCTTACTCAGGCATATTTTGTGTGTTTTGTGCTATGTGGATAGATCTATTTTTAGTCTCCCTAATATCCTATACCATCCGTTTCTTGAAGTGCCATCTACACCACAGCTCACAAGTTATTAATCCCTTTCCCCAGCCAGCGATAATTTGATAGCCCTGCAAATACTGCATATTATCTCTACTTGACGATACTCCCTCTCCATTTCTTGTTATGCCTTTGTATCATGTACTGTCATTTACCGTATCTATTACCATTTCTTACACTTTGAGAGTCGGCTTTGTAAAGAATGGAGCTCTCTTGTGGTCTGGTAACTCAGATGAGTTGCCCAATTGCAATCCACGCCTGCCTTGAATGAATGAGACGTGGGCGACCATGCCATCTGGCTGCCCTCCTGTACCTCTCGGTATCAATATTCATACTTTTGTGCATTATTGTATCATATAAGAGACCAACAGTATCACCAGACGTCTTATTAAACAAATATTTCTTGTTGAACTCTATAGCATATTTAAATACTTCTATCAAGTCATGAGGATAGAATAAGGGGACATCATTTGGCAAGAAAAGAATGAGGGTATCACCTTCCTGTCTTTACATGAAGGCTGTTCAGCACACCACGCACTACACTACATACAGGCCTTTCGCACCTCAGCAGTGAAGGTGATGTCTCTGGGCACCGTAAGGTTCACACCAGTCCAAAACTGCATCCCGGGGCGTGACCGTGTCCACATCAATGAGTGGCTCCAGCTGCATCCCTGTCTCGTTAGCCTCACCACTGAACGCCTCACTCAGCTTGGTAAGCTGAAATGTGACGGGGGCAAGGTCGCTGCCACCCTCCTGTATCACCAGCGAAAGGGTGGCCGTATCACCGCTACTGGGTATGAACATCACCCCGATCCGCAGAGTAAACTGGCGAAAATAGAGAGAAAGAATGTAGTTGTTATCTTCACTTATCATCCTCGCCACCGTCTCGGTCCAATCAACTACTCCTCACCACCTTAACATTCATTCCATCACCTCTTCTCTCATCCTCTAGCATCCACTCATCCCTCATTGAATACTCTCACTCACTTATTAATGCTATCTTTAACCAGTATCTTCACTCTTTCATACTTTTTTTTTTTATGTAAGGGGACCACTGGCCAAGGACAACAAAAAATATGAACAGAAAAAAGGCCTACTTATTGCCAGTTCCCATACAGATGTCAGATAGAATGGTAAAAAAAACAAAGGATGTGTCTTAAAACCTCCCTCTTGAAAGAGCCCAAGTCGTAGGAAGGAGGAAATACAAAAGTAGGCAGAAGTTCCAGAGTTTACCAGAGAAAGGGCTGAATGACCGAGAATACTTGTTAACTCTTGTATTAAAGAGGTGGACAGAATAGTGATGAGAGAAAGAAAAAAGTCATGTGCAGCGAGGCCGAGGGAGGAGGGGAGGCATGCAGTTAACAAGATCAGAAGAGCAGTTAGCGTGAAAATAGCGGCGGAAGATAGCAAGAAATGTAACATTACAGCGATGAGAAAGAGGCTGAAGACAGTCACTTAGAAGACAGGAGTTTATAAGACGAAAAGTTTTTGATTCCACCCTATCTAAAATAGCGGTATGAGTGGGTGACAGCATAAGCAGGATTAAAGGTTAGGAAAAGATCAAGAATGTTGGGTGTTTCTCCAAGACGGTCAGAAATACGAGTAGGGTGTTGCACCAGTTGTTCTAGGTCGTGGAGGATAGCAAAGTTAAAGGTTAGTTCATCAGGATGGTCAGTGAAGGGAGAGGAAACCCAAAGCTGGTGGTGAACATTCAAGTCTCTATAAGTAGAGATCTCTGCAAAAGGGAAGAGAGTCAGAATGTGTTCCACTTTGGAATTTAAGTAGTCAAAGAATTTTCATAGTCAGAGGAGTTAGGTGAGAGGTATACACCACAGATAAATTTGGTTTGAGAGTGACTCTGTAGTCGTAGCCAGATGGTAGAAAATTCGGAGAATTGAAGAGCGTGGGCATGAGAGCAATTTAAGTCATTGC
>NC_087165.1:17476011-17496011 GCF_035594125.1 Scylla paramamosain | reverse complement strand
CCTTCCCCGCACTGATCAGCCGGGCGCCGCACGTCCGAGCACCCCACGCTGTTTTTTCCACATCCCCGATACCCTCTACAACCAAGTTGGTGTAAGGTGTTCCCCCAGCTGAAAAAAACAGGATGGAGCTAAAGGGAGACATTAAGTTTAGCTGTGAAGTTGTGTTAGTTACTTTGCTTTGCTGCCTTTCCTGCCGAGACTCAAGCTGCTTCTTCACATGACAAGTCGAATTCTTATTGTGGAAAGATGGAAGCATCAGACGCGAAAATGTTCAGAAAGTTTAGTGCAATAGGATGAAATTTATGAAAATACATACACACACACACACACACACACACACACACACACACACACACACACACACACACACACACACACACACACACACACACACACACACACACACACACACACTCACTCACTCACCCGGAAAGGAGAGTTTCAGCAACAAACCCATCTGCGACCCTTCGTACCAAACATCGTTTAGGGGCGTGATAAACTCCATCCAGACCTTGACGTCGCTGCCGCCACCGGAGGGCGCGGTCTGTCAAGCGAAAAGACCACTGACTCCCCCACGACCATATTTTGAAACATTTTTGCGCCGCACCTCCACTATTTTAAAAAGCCTTCAATTGAAGTTGCACAGGTTTTTTTAAGGATGTCTTAATGGTTTTAGTGGCAGTTAAACAAGATTTCTGCATTATTAACAGGCAAAACACTTGAGAACACAGCTAAATATCTTGGAAAATAGTCGTGGTGAGAGAGCAAAGTGTTTCTGATTACGGGCCTCTCTACTTCATACCTAGAAGGGACTCGAGATGCACAGAACAGTGGATGGCGGCACGTGTGTTGGAGTGTGCGTATGTGTGTGTGTGTGTGTGTGTGTGTGTGTGTGTGTGTGTGTGTGTGTGTGTGTGTGTGTGTGTGTGTGTGTATGGTTGTACATTTGAGTCCGAGAGAATATGTTTGCGTAGAAATCAGGGTCAAAGACTGTGTTGGTAGAAATGTGGGGTGGTGATGATGGTAGTCTTTACAATAGGATAAATGATGAGGAAGGTTGTTGGTGGATTACTAAAGACATTAAACTCCTTTCTGGTAAATAAACTTTCATATTTGTAGAGAATAAAGAAATAACCATTCATCAGAAACAGTTAAGTGGCTGAAAGAAGAAGAAATGTAACCAAGATTAAAGATTCATGTATTATTTACTGTAAAACGTTGCAAGCAGAATGACACCAAAATGCGGCCTTAACAACAATGATAGCCATGCAAGAAAGATGCCCATTAGAAATCCCAGGAGAATAATCAAAAGGGGAAGAAGCAATTTATACATAGGTTAAGTGACTTACAGCGGTGGCAGAGAGTGTTTCAGCGAGGGGCGTCCCTGCTGTGGGGCATGAAATGGAAATGGCTGTTGAGGATACGCCGGCGATGACAGAGAATTCAAACTCCACGGCGTTCGCACTTGAGTTGGCAACCTGAATGCGGTGGAAAGTTGAGAGAGAGAGAGAGAGAGAGAGAGAGAGAGAGAGAGAGAGAGAGAGAGAGAGAGAGAGAGAGAGAGAGAGAGAGAGAGAGACGTACCATTATTCCTTTTTGTTTGTGACATTTCTAAGCTCGTTATTTTTCTCTTTTTGTTTTCTGTTACCTATATGAAAATTTTGCGTTTATTTACATCGCGGCCACACACACACACACACACACACACACACACACACACACACACACACACACACTCGCCTCTCCCGTAGAATTGAAGAAGAGTGTGAAGGTGACCGAGTTGTCCGCTGTGAATTCCAAGTATTGGCTCAGCGCGGGAAGGACTGCGATGTTTGCCCCAACCTTCCCGTACCCGATGCCGCACACTTTGTCTGTGAGGAAGGAGGCGCTACTAACTGCCACTCTTAAATCCTGCGGGGCAACAATTAATTTACGTGGCCACAGTATCACTCTACAGTCTACTCCATGCTGCATCACACTGCTCTCGTCTGAATCATCACGCTATGTAAAGGTAGAGTCATACAACACACACTGCATCACCACCATAGTCACCGCAGCACAACGCCAGTCCATCATTTTTCGTGTCACACCAAACAACAGACACGGCACAGTAAGCAACACCTCCATGCTCGCAAAACCCAACAGTATTTTGTTCAACTTAAGCACACGTATCTCATAAAATCACAGTTCACCACGTTACTTCCTGCGTATTGATGACCAGTGGCATAACTCAGCACCATCACCAATGCCACAGTCAACACTACCACCACCATCACCATACTCACTCCCGCCGTTGTCTGTCAGTGTGCAGGTAACTTCTACGTTTGCCCCGCTGTCCATCGTGAAAGTGGCGGCCCAGGTGACTACCTGCCCTTCCTCCACGGTAGTTGGAGTGATTGCCGAAGCCTGGGAGAAATGGAGGCACGTTAGTGAGAGAGAGAGAGAGAGAGAGAGAGAGAGAGAGAGAGAGAGAGAGAGAGAGACTATTACAATGGAACAAATAGCCACAAACTGAAATACAGAAATACGTATATACATGACGGTGTGGGGAGCTGCCTCTCACAACCCATAGACTTACAGAGCTCCAAGATCCTTCACCAAACGCTACTGGCGGTGACACTCCTGCTGTGACGGTGAGGGTGACAGTGTCTGTGAATACGGAGGTAATCCCCATGACAAGCCCCACATCTACGTCCACCGTGCTGCCCACCGCGGCGTGCATGGCGTACACATTGAAGAAGAACTGGATTTGGAAGTTAGCATTGTCGTGGTAGTCCGCGCTGTTTAACGCTGCGTGAAAGAAGTATTAGTGTTACTAATGCCACTTCTATGCCACCTTTACTGGCATGACTTGTCTTTCTTTACTATGGTTTCGGTTCTCACTACACCATCTAGTATGGCCGCTACCTTCAAAACACGTCTCTCTCTCTCTCTCTCTCTCTCTCTCTCTCTCTCTCTCTCTCTCTCTCTCTCTCTCTCTCTCTCTCTCTCTCTCTCTCTCTCTCTCTCTCTCTCTTACACACACACACACACACACACACACACACACACACACACACACACACACACACACACACACGTTACTATTGAAGTCTGATTCATAGCCTTTTTTTTTTTTTCACTTCTTTCCTTCGCCTTTAGTCAGTCCGACACACGCCTCCTCCCTTTCCTCCAACACCTTCCCCTTGCTCAGCTACCTACGGTAAGTTAAACCCGAAGTGCGCAGATGAATGAAGTATTCGCCCATATAGTTTGTGAGGTTGGTGATGGACGGATAGTAAGTAGTTCTCGAGGCCCCTGAACAGCCAAAGTTGGAGCCCATGAAGGCGATGCCGATGCTGGAGATGCTGAAAGCGTCCTGTGGAAACAGAAGTGGTGTAGCGAAGACAGAAGAGAAAAGTATCATGATGCATCATATCTTGCACTGATGAATATCATTTGAGGTAGAAGGGGATAGCTTGCAGTAGAAAGATTAGTTTGCAGTATAAATGATAACGTGCAACGAAAAGAGTAGCTTGAAAAGGGACAGTGGAAAAAGTAGTTTGGAATAAGATGGCCAGGAAATGGTAAGAAGAGTTGCATATAAGTCCAGAAAAGGAAAGAAAGAAACTTTACCTGTAATTTGCATGATTTGTAATTTGCAGTTGAGAACGCATTATTATGATTTATTTGCTTTTCTTTTTTTTAAGTAGATTATAGGAAGTATACATCGCTACTTTAATAAGGACATTTATGGTGAGCTGAAGTGGGACAACCAAAAAGGTGTACTAGTAGCACGTGGAAGTTTCGTTCCCATTGTGTATGAACACTAAATAGAACTATTCGATTTTGTTAGTAGACTGTAGTCATGAACACTTTGTCGTTTTACCGCTTACATTTAGCGGGCTATAGTGCAAATTATTTGAGAGCTTTCA
Source organism: Scylla paramamosain (assembly GCF_035594125.1). Lineage (NCBI taxonomy): Eukaryota > Metazoa > Arthropoda > Malacostraca > Decapoda > Portunidae > Scylla > Scylla paramamosain. The sequence continues at coordinate 17,492,097 of NC_087165.1, read as the reverse complement.
AGGGTATTTCCATGAATCTAGTGGTAGTTTAAGAAAGATCCTGCGTCAGTGATAAGATAATACTCGAAAAACACCCATGAAAACCCGATCAGTAATTTCTGCGGCCTTTTAAAATAGTCCTGATGAGAGAGAGAACAAAGCGATTAAGAATACGAGTCACTGTTGTATACGCAGGTGGACATGTTTACCTGTGAGTGTATTTGTTCACCTACTGGCCTGCACTATTCTCACCGACTTACGTAGCTCGTGCTGGAGGGGATGGACACCTGGAAGAAGACATCGGCGAAGGGGTGGTACAAGTAAGAGTCGAGCACGAATGTGGCGCCGCTGTACTGTGCTATAGTGGCGGACTGAGTCAGTAGGGTGTTCTTCGGCGTGTAGACTTCCTGGTAAGGGGAGAGGAAGGGGGAGTAATCTCTCTCTCTCTCTCTCTCTCTCTCTCTCTCTCTCTCTCTCTCTCTCTCTCTCTCTCTCTCTCTCTCTCTCTCTCTCTCTCTCTCTCTCTCTCTTTCTCTCTCACCTCTAGCATGTTGTAGATCAACTTGTCCGTGCCCACGTAGACGTAGTTCTCGTTGTCATACTGCGCTCCCACCGTGACGAGAGCGCTGTCATTGGTGTACAGGGGGTTGGGGATGAGCATGACCCAGAATTTCATGATGATGGTGCTGTCAGCGAAGTCCGTCTGCCCATCACTGTACGTGTCCGTGTTGAGAATCTTACCGAAGTCGACGTTAGCTCTGTTGTTCTGCGTTGGGGAATTTTTCTTTAATTTATTGATTGACTTATTGATTGATTGCTTGGCTGACTGACTGACTGAGAGATTGACTGGTTGGCTGGCTAATGATTGCATCGACTGGTTACTAAAAAAGATGGGTTGATGTTGTTGGTGGTGGTGTTGGTAGTGTTGTAAGATAGAACTAGTTTTGTGTTATAAAGAACAAAATTAAACCTAAGTACGTGCATACGAGTCTGAATCTCTCTCTCTCTCTCTCTCTCTCTCTCTCTCTCTCTCTCTCTCTCTCTCTCTCTCTCTCTCTCTCTCTCTCTCTCTCTCTCTCACCAAATGGTCGAAGTCGTCTCCTGGTATCTTCGTCGTGGTGACCAGGTCAGGGGTGAGAGGCGCCCCCGCCCTCCGTTGTGATCTTTGAGCCGATGCTGGTCACCTCTAGGTCGCACAGGGCGAAGGCGGTATAGCCGGAGATGGGATCCATAGCAAACACCTCCACCACCAGTTGCATTGCCGTGGCTTGGTAAAATAAGGGACCGCATTCTCAATCGGTTCGTCGCTCTATCTCCACTTTTTAAACCCTTTAACTGATATGGGTTCTCCTTTAAGCTTAATAAAGGGTTGTGGTGTAAGTCTAAAGTATGGCTCTGAAAGATACCACTGATGGCAACCCACTGTTTTTTGGGAGGAGAGTTTTTTTTTTTTTATGTGTGTGTGTGTCTGGGGGGAGTGTTATTATTTTTAGGGGATTTTATTTTTTTTTTATTCTTCATATTTATATGTAAATCAGATTAAATAAGCAATTAAAAAGTAATCTAGAGTGAAACAAAAGGTTTGATTTTTTTTTTTTTTTTTATGTAGGAGGGGCACCGGTCAAGAGCAATATAAATATAATATAAAAAAGGTCCACTGAGATGCTGGTCTTCAAAAATTGAGGGATAAGTGTATTGAAACCTCCCTCCAGAAAGAAATCATCATATAAAGGAGGAAATACAGAAGCAGGAAGTGAGTTCCATAGTTTACCAGAGAAAGGAATGAATGATTGAGATCACTGGTTAACTCTTGCATTACAGAGGTGGACAGAATAGGGATGAGAGAAAGAAAAATATCTTGTGCAGCCAGGCCTCGGGAGGAGAGGAGGCATGCAGTTAACAAGATCAGAAGAGTAGTTAGCATGAAAGTAACAGTAGAAGACAGCAAGAGATGCAACACTGCGACGATGAGAGAGACGCTGAATACAGTCAGTTAGAGGAGAGGAGTTAATAAGACGAAAAGCTTTTGATTCCATCCTGTCTAAAAGAGCTGTATGAGTGGAACGCCCCCCCTCCCACCAATTTCATGTGAAGCATACTCCATACATGGACAGAAAAGGCCCCTGGTCAGAGTTAGCAGCTGGGGGTGAGAAAAACTGGTGGAGACAATTCAGAACACCTTCATAGAAGCTGTTTTAGCTAGAGATGAGATGTGGAGTTTCCAGTTTAGATTATAAGTAAAGGGCAAACCGAAGATGGTCATTGTAGAAGAGGAGGACAGTTGAGTGTCATTGAAGAAGAGGGGATAGTTGTCTGGAAGGTTGTGTCGAGTTGATAGATGGAGGAATTGAATTTTTGAGGCATTGAACAATAGGTTTGCTCTGCCCCAATCACAAATTTTAGAGAACTCAGAAGTCAGGCGTTATGTGGCTTTCCTGCGAGACTAGTACTTCCTGAAGGGTTGGACGTCTACGAAAAGACGTGGAAAAGTACAGGATGGTACCATCAGCGTAGGAGTGGGTGGGACAAGAAGTTTGGTTTAGAAGATCATTCATGAATAATAGGAAGAGAGTGGGTGACAGGACAGAACCCTGAGGAACACCACTGCTAATAGATTTAAAAGAAGAGCAGTGACCGTCTACCACAGCAACAATAGAACGGTCAGAAAAGAAACTTAAGATGAAGTTACAGAGAGAAGGATAGAAGCCATAGGTGAGTAGTTCGGAAATCAAAACTTTGTGCCAGACTCTATCAAAAGCTTTTGATATGTCTATGGCAACAGCAAAAATTTCACCAAAATCAGCAGCATCAGCAGCAGCAGCAACAACAACAATAATAGTAGTAATTGTGACATACTTACTAATCTTGGGCAGCAGGATGGTGACCCCGTACTCAATCTCTATGCCGAGCTTCGCTGTTGCGTCCTGCAGTATGGTGTTGCGGTTTATGTTGATGTCTAGGTTCGCGAAGTCATTCTCGTCTGCCACAGCCTACGGAGGAGAGGGTATCAGCCATGAAGATTGCGGGTATAGAGGCACTGTGTGCCATGTGCGGTGAGAGATGACATTATGTGGGAAAGCACGCACGCCCCTCTCCACCTTACCAGACCTACCGCAAGCCATGCCACAGCGGCACACAGGTCCGTATTCCCATTGACGCTTCACCTCGACTGTTTACAGTAGGCTGTAGTGGATGTTGCTGGAATTCTCAAGGGTGTTTGTATGACTCTTGTGATCGTTTAACTGAGATTCTGCATCAACAACGAAAGCAAAGAAACGAAGAACTGACTAATAATTTTTGTGGTCTTTTTAAATTAGACCTTACGAGAAATGAAAACATTTAGGAATACAGACCTTAGTAATACAGGTGGATGAGCTCCATAGATGACCTGGGATTGCTTTGTAATGAGACTGCCTGAACTAAAACAGGTCATGAAACTTTCACGTTACGTTCTGTCATACTATATACACTATAAGATCCGTTCTGTAGAATATATATATATATATATATATATATATATATATATATATATATATATATATATATATATATATATATATATATATATATATATATATATATATATATATATATATCAAATTTTGATTGAGGAAAAGCCTGACAATGAAGGAAGACACCGCCACTCATCCCCTCTTCATTTACCTTGCATTACACTCACGAACCAGTCACGCCTATCATAGTTGTCTGACTCCTCACGCCGTAAATGCAATACGAAAACACTTGGCAATGCAGCAAGACACTGTCCTGTCCACACTTGCTTTGCTTTAACATCAGACTCACGTATCGCTTCCTCCTATCAAGACTCTCCAGCTCCTCATTGTCGTTGCCGCCCCCAAGCGTGTCTTCAAAGAAAAGGAACTGCGAGGTGTTGAAAGCGTCCGCTTTCCACGCTTCAGTGTCTTCGTCCAGGAGTCTGACGGTTGAGCCCCTGCGAAGGAGGACCGTACTGATTGGCGTTGTGGCTCTCGATGGTGGTCTTGTGCTTGTATGCTCATAGATAGCGGATGATGAAAGTAACTAAGTAGTAGTAGTAGTAGTAGTAGTAGTAGTAGTAGTAGTAGTAGTAGTAGTAGTTGTTGTTGTTGTTGTTGTAGAGTAGTAGTAGTAGTAGTAGTAGTAGTAGCTGATGTAGTAGTAGTAGTAGTAGTAGTAGTAGTAGTAGTAGTAGTAGTAACTTAACAATGTTTGCATATTGCCTTCACAGAAACCGAAGGGAACATACCTTGAAGTTTGGATATTTTTAAACTTTTGAAATGTCATCAAAACTATTAGAATAACTATATAAAAGGGGAGAGAGAGAGAGAGAGAGAGAGAGAGAGAGAGAGAGAGAGAGAGAGAGAGAGAGAGAGAGAGAGAGAGAGAGAGAGAGAGAGAGAGAGACAGACAGACAGACAGACAGACAGACAGACAGACAGACAGAGAGAGAGAGAGAGAGAGAGAGAGAGAGAGAGAGAGAGAGAGAGAGAGAGAGAGAGAGAGACTCACCTCATGTAGAAGTTCGTCCAAGTGGTCTTCGCGGTGCACTAGAATGGTCAGTGTCTGGTAGTCGTACAGGAGGCTGTTCTTGGTGCCTGCGGGGAGAGGGAGAGGCTGCTGCGGGGCTTACGTGTGTGTGTGTGTGTGTGTGTGTGTGTGTGTGTGTGTGTGTGTGTGTGTGTGCGTAGCTAGGTTGGTAGGAACGTGGGTTTGATCGGTTTAAATTTCCATGAAGTGTCAATGTGTTTTTAACCCTTTCAGCGCTACGGCATCGTTTTCATTATAATCTGGACATCATTAAAAGATTCCATTAATTTATCGCTGATGTTTTTTTCGTAATCAAGGAGTTATAAATTATGTAGCTACTCAGTCCTCCACGTTTTATCTTATTTCCGCTATTATGACTAACAAAATGTGATTTCATGAGGTTAGGATATTGTCTGCAACATGCTTGTGTTGAGCACAAAGAACATGGGAGAGATAATAACACTAATTTAAACACAAATTCTCCTTTCTCATGCATGACAAGTGATAGAAAATAAACTGAAAATAAAAAAAAAGATATAAGAAATTTAAAAAATCCTTAAGCAGTTACTGGCCAGTTAGGGTTTATAAGTCAGTATCTTGAACTGCCTTCTGTGACAAGCATCTGCATTTTTACCACTTCAACTACGAGATCTACTGCATAATATTTACGTATAATATTTACGTACGTACAATGATGGTTAACAAGTCCAGTAATCTTCTGAACTTATTTCTACAATGCTTTAAACTTGAAGATGAATGGACGTGAGTTCCATATATAACTCAAGTTTTGACTATGGACAATATTCTGAAACACTTTTGCGTCACACCTCCACTACTTTCAAAACCTATGGTTGAAGTTTCATGGGTTTTTAAGGATGTTTTTACGGTTCTAGTGACAAATTAACAAGATTTTCTACATTATTGATTGGTGAAAGACTCCTGAGAACCCATCTAATTCATATCCGTGGTCTTTACAAATAGTCGTGATGAGACAGCAAAGCGTTTCAGAATACGGACATATGACTATTCCTCTTTTTCCTGTAGCTAGCACTGTTCACTGTTACTGTTTACTTACTTGAGGCAATGATTTCCAACTGGTGACTGCTTCCTGGAGTCAGCCGCGAGCCTTCCCGGAGAAACACCTGCCCGGACGACTCGTGGATAGTGAAGAGTGGGTGGTTGAGGGTGTCGGGGGGCACGAGGAGGCTGTAGGTGATAGCGGGCGCAGGGGCAGCGGGTGTGTTGTCCGGGACCCAGCGGGCACGTCAAGCCAAGGTCCTCGTCCTCTGCGCTAGCCTTGTACACCACACCTGCCAAAACCACAGCTGGCACTACAAGTATTTCTGTCAAAGCCACATCTGTCCCTATAAGTATTGCATGGCACACACCTGTCACTACAAGTATTTCACGTAAAGTCAAAATCAAAACCACACCCGTTACCAAAGCTATTTCACGTCACACATGTCATCACAATTATTTCGCGCCAAGCCTGTTAAAGCCACACCTGTCAGTAGGAATATTCCACGCTACACCTGCCTATCTCAAAGGATCGTTATCGTTCTTACGCGCAACAGCTACCAAGACTACTACTACTACTACTACTACTACTACTACTACTACTACTACTACTACTACCACTACTACTACTACGAATTCCACACACCTGTCATATTGGGGCACACCTGTCATTCCAGTGCTCTGCCTACAAGTATGTCAAAAAAAATTAAACCTTCGCAGAGAGAGAGAGAGAGAGAGAGAGAGAGAGAGAGAGAGAGAGAGAGAGAGAGAGAGAGAGAGAGAGAGAGAGAGAGAGAGAACGGCATACTTTCAGGAGTGACTGAGCTGAAGTTTTCCACTAGGAATGTGAAAACTTGCTTGCTATCAACCTAAAATATTTCATCTCTCTCTCTCTCTCTCTCTCTCTCTCTCTCTCTCTCTCTCTCTCTCTCTCTCTCTCTCTCTCTCTCTCTCTCTCTCTCTCTGCCTGAAAAGCTTAACTTTAGAAAGGCTAACTTCAATTAAAATATAACCATCCAATTATGTATACATATTCTACCATATTGTAACTGTTAGTTATTAATAAATGTTCAAATATTCTCTCTCTCTCTCTCTCTCTCTCTCTCTCTCTCTCTCTCTCTCTCTCTCTCTCTCTCTCTCTCTCTCTCTCTCTCTCTCGCTAATTACTAGTTTTTTTTTTTTTTAGATACATGAAAAGTTTCTGCTTCAGAAAGGCCATTCACATTTCTTTCTCATCATTATTTACTATTATCATTTATGATCAGTAAATGTTCAGTAAATGTATCAGTAAATGTTCAAACGTCTCTCTCTCTCTCTCTCTCTCTCTCTCTCTCTCTCTCTCTCTCTCTCTCTCTCTCTCTCTCTGGGTGTAATGCACTTCAGTCATCTTTATTTGATATTCCAGTTTTTACCAGATTACAAAAAAACATAAAACCAGATGCTCAAAAAAAAAAAAAGACCTACGCAAGGCAGGCCCTGAGCATTTAGATTTAAAATTTACCATATGTCATCATCATTTATAAATTTATACATTCTCCTCTTTTGTCTAACAGCTGTGAACGTACTACATTCACGCAAAGTTTGTCCCTCTCATTCACAACCCTACCTGTTGACTTTCGGTTATCTTAAATCGTCTTTCGTCCAGCTAGTAACCATGCTGAAGGCACGCGAGGTTCTGTGACTGATCTCATATGAGTGAGCGACGCACTGTACGTTTACTTACCCGTAGTATGTGACACGTGGCCTTACTTTGTCATGATAATCCGATCGCCAGCCGCCCTTGAGACACAAACACGGAGCAGCGACCATTTGTATTCATTCATGCCCACTAATTCACGCACGGCCCTGCTCTACCGTCTGCATGCTGCGGGCGTTTGTCTTACTTCGCTTCGAGGACAACGCAAATTGGATAGGAATAGGGAGAGAAGAGTTACGATGTCATAAGTAAACCAAACATGAGTGTGTGTCTAACTGTCCCCACTGCACCATTATTTGTCAGTGGTCGTTGGTTTATTGATTTAAAGGCGCCGTAGAAAGTTGGTCATATGCCGCTGTCAATGATGGGTGTTTGTGGTGGAATTTGATGCTACCGGTGGATGTATTGTATGGCTCCAGATAAGGATATTTACGTAAGGGTGGATTATCAATATGTTCCTGTGTACATAAATGAATAAACGAAGACGCAGACTAACAAGCAAATTTAGGAATGCTTATAAGTAGACAGACAGACAGACAGACAGACAGACAGATAGATAGATAGATAGACAGATAGACAGACAGATAGATGTGTGATAGACAGACAGACAGGCAAATACCTTTAACTCCTTCAAGGCTAAATCATTAAGACGCCTCTGAAGTTCACCAACTACTGCCCTTAAGGAGAGACACCCAACTTTTTTTCCTCTCCCTCTGAACGTACGTTGTGTGTGTGTGTGTGTGTGTGTGTGTGTGTGTGTGTGTGTGTGTGTGTGTGTGTGTGTGTGTGTGTGTGTGTGTGTGTGTGTATGTGTGTGTGTGTGTGTCTTTGTATCTTTGTTTGTTTGTCTGTCTTTGTGTATGCCTGGTGTTACTAATAGTGGCGCATTATCGTATCCAGTAAAAGATAAAGAGGACTTTTGTTCAATAATATGCAGTACTTGATGGCAGCTTTTGCTCATGGTGATTAAGCGCATATTTACCTATTAACGTATCCATGTATTCATTTATCTACATTTTTTATTTATTTATCTATTTATTTGTTTTGTATCCTTTTGCAGATACCGGTTAACTTCTGCGCGATATTGGCCCGCATTCAGAAACGCTTTACTCTATAACCTCAACGGAACGTTTTCAAAGGCCACAGAGATGATTAGCCGGATTCTCAAGAGTGTCTCCCTTGTTAATAATGCAAAAAAACTTGTTAATCTGTCAATAGAACTTTAGAAAAACATCCTTAATGTCCAGTGTCACTTCAACTACAGCCTTTTGAAAGTAGTGGAGATGCGGCGCAGAAGCGTTTCAAATTACGGTCCATAAGTGTCCTAAAGAAAAAGAATCAAACTTCCTGTCCTTGCATCACACCTTCCCCTTTAACACAGGCCCTTCCAGTACAGATACTTTCATCTGTATTTTTTAAGTCGTTCAATCTTTTTACTTCAGACGTTTTGGGTTTCCTTGGAAAATTAAATCACGACGAAACATACCATTTATCTTTAGAGGAAGTAGTGAGAGGGCACGTGTGTGTGTGTGTGTGTGTGTGTGTGTGTGTGTGTGTGTGTTAGGTTCAGTCGTAATTGGGGTCTGATTTCGTTATTTACAGGTGTGATAGGCGCATTACAGCCGAGCCTCAATTAATTTAGGCACTAATACAGGTGTGTCGCAGCCTGACGCACTCATCCTGGATGATGAGCTGCTCTGCTGCACCTCTGGCAGGTGGAGGTTGTGTGTGTGTGTGTGTGTGTGTGTGTGTGTGTGTGTGTGTGTGTGTGTGTGTGTGTGTGTGTGTGTGTGTGTGTGTGTGTGTGTGTGTGTGTGTGTGTGTGTGTGTGTGTGTGTGTGTGTGTGTGTATGTGTAGGTCACTAAGAGTCGTTTATGCTGTTACTCTGTGCCTGAATGTGTGAAGAGATTACGTGAGTTTTGCTGGGATTATCTGGAATGGACGGGCAGTCGATAAAAGATGAGAAGGGAAGACTGGATGAAACATTTGTTCTGTAGTGGAATCATAGATGTTAATGGTAATGGTGGTGGTGGTGGTGGTGGTGGTGGTGGTGAAGATGATGTATATATAGTTCTGTGTTTGGGGGATGGTCAGCTCCTGGCTGTGGAGTGGAAGGGAAGCGAGGCGTAAAACCTTGAAACTAAGAACTAGGCACAGAAAGCTGTTGGTAGAGCCTGCAGCGGTGGACTTGTGAATAAAAACACTCTTGTGGACGTAAAAATACTGTTCTTCACAGTTAGTTTTAGTTCTGTGGACTTGAGCGACCCGACCATGGTGTAGGGAATTCCTGGAGCGAGCCACCGGTCACTTGTCTTACAACCCTTTCATTGCTATTCATCTTTTGTTCAAATTCAGAACACCATATAAATCCAATTTTTGCATGGACACACGGGAACAGAAATTCAAAGCTTGATTTTGTCTGTTACAGAACTTCTTGATAGACTGTAGTATAAAATAATCTAGAAAGTTGTAAATGATTATCGGGAAAATTATATTGGTGATTAAGAATGTCAACATGATGCGCAGGTAATTAGAGTATGAATAATCATTTTCTTTTCAAACAGGAAACAGTGCAGTGTGCAATTCATTATTGCCTCGAAATGTAATTACGTAATTAGTTAGAACGTCAGCTATTTTTTTTATTCATGTAATGTTCCCGAGCGCCAGAGTGAGTTTTTGTCACGGTTGTCAACACGTTGCTATAAACATATACTTGACATCAGCTTATTACAACCTTAATGAATGCATGTTTTATTAGTACAGCTGAGTAATATTTTCTTCATTTTTTTCCGTTACATGTTAAATCAAATTTCAAAATGCACTTCAGCCAGAAATGTACATCTTTTTGTAGCTGTATCTAAAATGCCTGGATGAATTTAAGTAACAGTCGGTCGGAGAATTGGATAAACTGGAAGTGAAGAGTCTTTGTTAAACTATCACGAAAATCATACAAACATCCTTGAAAAATCCAGTAACTTGTACAAGAGCCTATTGGTTGCAAGTAGTTAACTGCAATAAAGCATTGAAACGTTTGAGGATACGAGCCTTAATATTTAATCCTTTGGTGATCTGACAATCTCCTTACGAACTCTGACTAGACTCTTAGCAGATCAGAGGAATTAGGATGAAGGGGGAAATGCCAAACACAGTGGAAGTAAGTACAATAAGTCAGTGGAGTATTGACCATGAACACGAGTATGCCGCCAGTGAAGGTTGGTGTTGGTGCGGGCAGACAGGTGCCTCGCGTGTGGGGAGACAAAGCGTGGCCGTGACGGTGCTACATTGTGGGAATCAAATTGGTTGCCTATGTTCTGTGTTCTGCTCTGGTTCTCTTCTTTCCGGCACATTGAGAGGACAGGATGGTGCGTGTATGTGTGTGTGTGTGTGTGTGTGTGTGTGTGTGTGTGTGTGTGTGTGTGTGTGTGTGTGTGTGTGTGTGTGTGTGTGTGTGTGTGAGGGGAGGGGGAGAGAGGATGAGGGAATAATTATTTTCAGACACCTTCGAATCAAATGTGATCTGGCAAATAATTCATAACATACTGTCGATTTGTGAACGAAATAGAAAACCACGAGTGTTTACCTCTTTATGAGTAAGAATAATTTAGTGTTCAAGAATTATTATTATTATGGACTGCAGGTGTATGATGGATCTTGACAGTAAAATTTGTAATCTTTAGTATATGACACATGAACCGATTACTATTCTATTGCTTGCTGCTGTCAACAAACTATCTATCTCTATCTGTCTGTGTGTGTGTGTGTGTGTGTGTGTGTGTGTGTGTGAAGAGTTGATAAAACGTCACTAATATTCCTCCCTTTATCTTGAGAAATGGGCCACATAGAATGATGACACAGTTGTCCATAGTTGATGGCTCAAATGAAGTAATTTGATGAAGACTGTTACCCATTTCCGATTTAGCAGCACCAGTAGAAAGAGCCATTCGTCTGATTGCATTTAGACTTGTAGACCACCACTGACTGCCAAAATGACGATGATGATAAATAGATAGATAAATAGGTAGATAGATAGATGGACACATTCCCCTGCCCATGTCCCACGGTACTTTGCTGCGCTTTTGACAAGTAGGTTCTTTATGCCTCAATGCAGACCAACATTTTTCTTTTCTCGTACAGACAAATTTATCCCGACATCGCGTGCATGCCTTCACTGTTCACACCCTTCCCATGACACTGTCCTTCCTGCCGCCCAGCCTGTTCCGCCCTCACACACACACACACACACACACACACACACACACACACACACAAGCACCTCCAGAAATTAAATTGCCCAACTTTTTTTCTCTCTTTCTTTGACTTTTTTTGGGGGAGCGGCAAGACTTTTTTTTTTTTTTGTCTCGCTTTTTTTTTGTCCTTTGCCAGTCCCTTGGATATATAAAACACACACACACACACACACACACACACACACACACACACACACACACACACAAACACGCGCGCGCGCGCGCGCGCGCGCGAAATACAGGGCCACAACTGCATAAATGTTCTCATTGATACAGTACGTACTACAAATATACAGTCTGAAATTACTCCTTTTGCGGTGGTGTACGAGGCGCATCACTCAGAAATAAAGTAAAAGATATAATAGATTAATGAATAAATGAAAACTCCATGAATTTAACGTCAAGTTTACGTACAAATATTCTCTTGATTATAGTTTTATTGTTTTATCATCGATGCTGTTGTCCTTCTTCCCTCTGCACCATAAGTGTAGAGATTAAAATATACTAACATCTAACACTGTACCGGGAGACCTGAAAGATGACTCAGTGAACCAAAAGCATCGTGTTGCAGACTGAAACTTGAGAGCGCGGCGCAGGAGTGTTGTGAGAGAAACTATTATGTTGTGTGTTGCCTGTTATTTCCTCCACGGATTAGTCCTTTTTTCTCGTCTTCCCTCACTCCCTCCTCCTTCTCCTCCCTTAGAAACGAAAATTGTAGAAAGACCACCGACGCCACGGATGAATGATGACTTGCGAAAAGCAATTAAAGACCGTAATGAAGCACACTTGAAAATGAGAGAAAACAGTTTCTACAATAGCAGTATAAAAAGCAAAGAATCTTGTAAAAAGGATGATAAATAAGACAAAAGCCTAATACTGTCACAACGAGATTACTAATTGTGGAGGTAAAAATTTCTTCTGTATGGAAAGTAATCGAGGAAATGATTCCTAGTCAAAAGAAAGAAATCCAACAGTTATAACTTTGATAAGATAAATGACAAAGCAAAGGAGTTCACTAATTTCTTTTCCGGTGTTGGTGAGACTACCTTTAATTATTCACAGGAACTACTTGGAGCACACTCTGATCTGACCATTTTACACCATAAACATGATGTTCATTCGAGCCTTCCGTTTAGACCTGAGCCTGTGGACATTAAAGAAAAAAAAAACACATTTAACTTTTGCACAACAATATATAAAGTTTTAGGGAGATCATATCCAAAATGGATTTTATCTTGTAGCTCCATAAAAGATGTAACAAATAATGTCACTAGACAAAGGAACAATTTATATGTTCCCCAAACTAGAACACATCTCGATGCCATGGCTTTCACTGTACTGGCCCCAGGCTGTGGAGCACACTCCCCACCACCATCACTGAAGCTCACAACTTATCTACTTTTAAGATTTAACCTAAAGAACTTTCTCTTACCCGAAAATCATGTATGGATTTATTGTACGTTTTTATTATGTATTTCTCAGCCACGTAGGTAATGTAAGACCCATGTACATAATAACCATCGCTTGTGGAATAAAGAATCTGAATCTGAATCTAAAAAAAAAATTGAATCCTCCTCCCCTGCCCCTCCTTCCCGTCTTCCTCCTCCGAAACACGACTCCCTTCAATTCCTCGTATTTCTGCTCTATATTCTTGACGTCCATATTTCCATTCCAGTGTCACAGACAGATTCGGGCGCGCGTCAAACCACATGTATTCCCGTGACGTGAATTCCTTTGTGGCATTCGCAGTCTCCCCGTCTTTTATTTCCCTCTATATTGTAAAACAGGTCACATTCTTCAGCCTGTGTGTGTGTGTGTGTGTGTGTGTGTGTGTGTGTGTGTGTAAGACAACACACACACACACACACACACACACACACACACACACACACACACACACACACACACACACACACACACACACACACACACACACACACACACACACACACACACATCAACTCCAATTTCAAACACGGGTAAAAGGAAAAATACTGATAAATAATGAAATGAAGGAATACAAACAGAACAAAAAAAATTAATTTCTAGACAAATATCTGAGACTTTTTCCAGATGTGTGTGTGTGTGTGTGTGTGTGTGTGTGTGTGTGTGTGTGTGTGTAAGTAGTAGGTAGGTAGAAATGCTTCATCTTACCTTCATGCTTCGAGTTAACGATGACTGTGTCTAGTCGTATAGCGAATCTTGGGCCATACTTGTCATCTGAAAGGTGGGAGAGGCAGCAAGACCAATTATCTCTCTCTCTCTCTCTCTCTCTCTCTCTCTCTCTCTCTCTCTCTCTCTCTCTCTCTCTCTCTCTCTCTCTCTCTCTCTCTCTCTCCTTTTTCCACACGTAATTCATATAATGTTTGTTTTCCTTTTTCTTCTTTTTTATCTTTTCCTCTATCCAAGTTCTCATTTTCTTTTTCTTTCTCCTCCTCGTTATTCTCTCTCTCTCTCTCTCTCTCTCTCTCTCTCTCTCTCTCTCTCTCTCTCTCTCTCTCTCTCTCTCTCTCTCTCTCTCTCTCTTTCTCTCTCTTTGCTCTCTCTAAACTTTGCACATTTGCCTCGCACGTTCCTTCCCTCTGCCACTCTTTCCCTCCTTCGCCACTCACCGTATGCGGCGCAGGTCGGCCCGGAGTAGCAGGGAAGGCACTCACACGCACCGTCAACTCCGCAGCGTCCATTCAGACACTCCACTTTCCTGCGGAGAAGAAAACCATCATCACCTTCTCTCTCTCTCTCTCTCTCTCTCTCTCTCTCTCTCTCTCTCTCTCTCTCTCTCTCTCTCTCTCTCTCGGTTTTGCCATCTACATTGCTTTTTGCTTTCTTTTTTTCTTTTTTTCTTTTCTTTTCGCTCTCTCTCTCTTATCGGGTCCTTTATGGAAGAGAGGAAAAGAAGGGAATGGTGTGGTATTGTGAGAGTAATGTGTGTGTGTGTGTGTGTGTGTGTGTGTGTGTGTGTGTGTGTGTGTGTTTTCTTATCGAGTCCTCTGTGGAATGAAAGAGGGCAAGGGAATGGAGTGGAATGCAGTAGTAAATGTGATGATTGATTAATTTACAGTTGTGTGTGTGTGTGTGTGTGTGTGTGAGAGAGAGAGAGAGAGAGAGAGAGAGAGAGAGAGAGAGAGAGAGAGAGAGAGAGAGAGAGAGAGAGAGAGAGAGGGGATGGATGGATGAGTAGATGGATGGATAGTTGAATCGGTATATGGATGAATAACTGAATAAATGGACGGAAGAATAGGTGAATATGTGGATAAATAGGAGAATAATCATGAAAACAATGAAAAGAAAACAAAAGGAATCTTGAAACAAAGAAAACAGAAATATCAAAACAAAAGCACGAAGGTAAGAAAAAGGGGGAAAAAAAGAACGGAAAAAAAAATATGCAAGAAAAATGATAAATGAGATTGGATGAAGAATGTATGAATAAATAAAAAAAAATCATGAAAAGATAGAAAGACTTTTTATTCTGAACGCAGAAAACGGAAGAAAAACAACAATAACTGAAACAAAAGCACGACAGTAAGGGAAAAAAAAAACTAAGCAAATAAGAAAATCATTAAAACTATAAAAAATAAAAACAAAAAAGATCGAACGCACAAAAAAATTAAAAAAGCTACACAAAAGCATGAATACAAATAAAAATAAATAAAAAGGAAAAACAGGAAGGGGGAGAAAAAACAAGCAAGAAAGAGTGGTAATGATGAGGAGGTTGGGGAGCCACCACTACTGCCACCAACTCACGCTCGCTGTTGCCTCCACACCGCACTGGCCCAGCCTCTCATATTGACCGCACAGTATCGTCTATCCCCCGAGCACCCGCACAAATTGGTCTGCTGCCACGCCGGGCTCCGTGATAGTACCGTGTCGTGTCGTGGTGGAGAATCTCTTAAAGCACGGGGATGGGTGTGATAGCGGTGAGGACTGGCTGGCAGGTGCAGACAGGGAGAAGAATACATAAAGGAAAGAGAGAATGCGTGACGAGAGACAGGGAAGTGGACATTGTTTTGAGAAGTCTGCCATTAACGCTATTAGTGAGACATAAAAGGTATATTATAAAGGCAAAAGAAAGATGGACAGGAAAGAGGAAATGTGGGACAGTGCAAAAGAGAGAGATATATACGCGTATATGAGGGAATGAGCAGTTCAGAGAGGCTCCAGTCATTACAGTTATTGGTGAAAGATAAAAGATATATCAGAGAAACCGAAAAAGAGATGGAAGAGAGGAAAAGAGACGGAGCAAAAGAGACGTCCTGCATGACCGCTAATAGTGAAAGACGGAAGACAGATTAGAAAGATAAAGGAAAAAAATAGATAAGGGAGAGGACTAGAGAGACGAAAGCAGTGGGCAGTAGAATAGAACGCTAGTTGGAGATGCTGGGTGGATGAAAAAGGAAGGGATAAAGAATAAAAACAAGATGAGGGAAAAAGGGAATAGGACAAGGTGGGGATGATGGAATGAATAGTGTACCATAAGATATTATTACAACTATAATAAGTCTAGTACCATTACCACTACTACTATTATTACTGATGCTGCTACTGTACTACTGCTGTTAATCATAGTTTCAGTGGTAGTGGTGGTGGTGGTGGTGGTACTGGTGGTACTAACTCTTTAACAG
>NC_087165.1:17468511-17473511 GCF_035594125.1 Scylla paramamosain | reverse complement strand
CTCCTCCTCCTCCTCCTCCTCCTCCTCCTCCTCCTCCTCCTCCTCCTCCTCCTGGCGTGGTTGAGCGACACCTCGTGATTTATTCAGCTCGGGTAGAAGAAAGTAAAAAGAAAAATCGAACCCGTAGTGCACGAGGGACGAGATGGGAATATTTTTGGTTCGTCGGTGACGTGTTGTTTTTGTCCTGGCGGTGTGGGTGTGTTTCCATTCAGGTGGGAGGAGCAGGCTTTGTCCCGTAACTAGTGAGGAACCTGTTGGCGCCTCAGCTGAGCTTCTGCTACTTCTGATTACCTCATCAACGTTATCTGCGCTTTGTAGTTTTGTATGGGTAGTAGAAAAATGGCATAGACTCCATAATCAGGTTTTCAGTACCAAGTTAGCTCGAAAGATTAGATTAGATTACATCAGATACATTTATAGACAAAAATGATAGGTGGATGTTCGATCTGTATAGGAACCCCCACGTGAGCCTTTTTGCAGCTCCAGTAATGTTCTTTACCTTCTTATTTGTTTGATTCAACATACGATCGTGTAACGTTGGTGATAAATTTGAGTTTGCGATTTTTGTTCTGCATCGAACTACTTGTAACTTGACAACCTCCAGGACTCGCTGTTTGTTGTGGTATTTATCACTAACAAGGATCATCGTCTTTCATCATCGTTGGCATCGTTCTCCCCCGTAAAAAAAAAATAAATAAAAAAAATAAATAAATAAGTATGAAAACTATTGCATTATTACGCTCCCCTAAAAGCCTGGCGGCGGGATACACCGCCACCTTATATCATACCGTCAGTTATCTTGCCACACAAAGCAGAGTGAACTGTATAGGTTTCAAATGCCATATGGAAAAACAAACAAACAAAAACAAAAAATATATATATATATATATATATATATATATATATATATATATATATATATATATATATATATATATATATATATATATATATATATATATATATATATATATCAAAAAAGAAATGCACTTTATAAACTGTGAGATATAAATACAGAAATTTAACATCATTCACGCTTACACCAGACAGGTAGGAGTTAGCAGACTCATAAAAAGATCATCTGTGGAAACAAAGCACGAGAAAAAAAATATATATATACATATATAGAAAAAGAAACGTTAGAAATTTCAGACAAAAAGTGGATGAAGATGAAAATGAAGCAATAAACCCCAACTCAAAGCAGTAATTAAGGAAGCTTCAGGAAAAACAAGGAGCAAGCTGAAGCAAAAGACTGGCTAACTGGACGCTGAGGGGCTGTAGAGCTGTAGGAGGAGCAGAGAGAAAGACCATTTAGGAGGCGAAGCGATAAGACTGAAAGTTTGCAGGAAACACGAGTACTTGACAGAGATTGGTGCTATGTTGTGACTCGTAGAGAATGTTGGAAAGCGCTTTGTTTGAAGGCGACTTGTGCTGCTATATATATTCTTTTTATTTATTTATTTTTTTTTTTACCCTTTCACGGTTATTTGCCGCATTTTTCTTAATTACTGAAAACTCTCAGACATCCTTTCTTGTTCTGCAGCCACCTCGAAGTATTGTACTGGCTACAAATTGGAAAATCTACTCTTTTTTTTATCACCTCCTTTCTTGCAGATGCTTGTGAAGATTTCATATATCGGTTTTAGTGCTGTGAATACTTGCATATCGCGTTGAAAGGTAATATGTCAAGGAGTCTGACCAAGGGCACGAAAATCGGGGAGAAAAAACAAGTTCGGTCAATATGCCACTCCCAAAAAAGTTAATTAAAGAAGAAGATTCCCAACAGGCCAGTTTAGTTTATGAGGTGTTTTGATACTTCTCTTTTCAAAGTGTTAAGTCGTAAGGAGGGAGAAAATAGATGAGACTTTCAAAGATTACCAGTGAAAGAGATGAAAGCGTGAAGATACTGGTTGACTCTTGCATTAGTAAGATGGACTGAGTAAAAATGAGATTGAGAAAGAGAGAGAGAGAGAGAGAGAGAGAGAGAGAGAGAGAGAGAGAGAGAGAGAGAGAGAGAGAGAGAGAGAGAGAGAGAGAGAGAGAGGCAGCCAGCCAGCCTTGAAGTGGGTCCAATGCCTTTCCTGGTTCATTTCATCATCACCTTCCATGACAGTATCGAATCTGAATGGTCTACCCGGAACACAATAAAAACTATGAAAAACAGTGTTTCCAGCATTCCTCATTGACGTTTTTCCTCCTTATTCTTATTCTTCTTCTTCTTCTTCTTATTATTATTATTATTATTATTATTATTATTATTATTATTATTATTATTATTCATTTATTTAGTTATTTATTATTTTTTTCATGTTTGTCTCAATTTTTGAAGTAACAAATTCTACTGAAAGTTATCCATGTATTCCGAACAAATCTCCCCCGGTCGAGGATCTCGCTCAGAAACTGGAGTTGCAGTGAACGTAAAGCAAGTCGCCAGCATTCTCTAGATTGCATTGCCGTTCTCTGCGAAATATCACAGCAAAATATTACCAGTGCTGACAAATTTGTTGTTGAGTTTCGTAGTCTTTATTCAGGTGTCTGTGTGTCTGTGAGTGTGTGTGTGTGTGTGTGTGTGTGTGTGTGTGTGTGTGTGTGTGTGTGTGTGTGTGTGTGTGTGTGTGTGTGTGTGTGCGTGTAAAATGCAAATTATGATAATAGCAGTAATAATAACAATGAAAATAATGATAATAATAACACTAATAATAATAATGATAATAATAATGAACAGTTTATTCAAATGGCACTCAGCAACTGGAAAAAAATTGCAAAAAAACATAGAAGAAACAAAACTAACAAACACACAGCCACAACAAGAGAGAGAGAGAGAGAGAGAGAGAGAGAGAGAGAGAGTAACGATATTGCCGATCATAAAATGGAATTCTCTCTTAATTGCCTTGTGGCGCACGGGAATGAAAGGGAAATTAGTCGAGTGACCTTGTTTATAGATTGTCAAATTGTTTCTGTTACGCGTGCATCCCTGTGGCGATTAATATGCATATCACCCCTTCACGCAATTACTTCCCTCCCCGCCCTTGCTCCTCTCACGTTACCTGCGGCGAGTAAACGAAGCATTCATCTCAAACTAGCTTCCTTCCCTTCCGTAATAGGTGAGACGAGGTGCGGCGAGGCGGTGGCTGCAGAAGACAGCAAGGGCAGCAGCATGGGACTTTCATGCCTGTGTATTTTAGGTGCCCGTTTTCCCTAAATGTTTCGGCATCTTATCTCGGCTACTTTTAACAGGCTCTACTGGAAGTTACTGTGGTTCACAAGTGTGTTTTCGTGATTCTAGTGATAGTTTAATAAGGATTTTGCATCGTCGGTAGGAAAACACATCCACCAGAACCCGACTAATCACATCCGTGGCCTTTGTAAACGGTCCTGATGAAAGAACAAAGCACTTAAGAACACAAGTACTCAGGAGCTTTGTGTAGGTCAACTAGCCTTTTGCAGACTTCTTATTTTATATTCTTATGTTATTATTTGCTCTTCTTTCACGTTCTTAAGTCCGCCTTTATCTAAACAGTATACTCGTATTACTGACCTCTGTCTGTCAATCTGTCTATCTGCCTGTTTGCCTTCCTGCCTGCCCGCCGGCCCGTCTGTCTGTTTGCCTGTGTTTATGTCTGTCTGTCAGTTATTGTATTCACACGTAATATAAGACGCGGTAAAGCATCGAGGATTGTGATGAAACGTCACAGGGAAGCTTTTCTAAAAATCAGAGCTTTTTTTCCTCTTTCTTTTTTTCCTCGTATTGTGTCCAACAAAGTTTGCTCCTTGTTTATCCGTTTTCTTGGCCGAGATTGAAATTAACTTTATACTTCACTTTATCCCACTCTCGCTTTTGCGTTGTTTGGTGACGAGCTAGTCCGTCGCTTTCCTTCATGCAAGTTGCAGGCGTCCTGTGGGGCTGCAGTAAGTAGGTGACATAAGTCAGTAGGAGCGAAGGGCAGGCCTTTGTTGTTCGCTTCAGGCGAACGGACGCGGGGAGGATGGAATCAAGAAAAATTGCTTCGCGTTCGGCAAAAGTCCGTCCAATATTCCAGAGAGGACGATAAAAGTAATTACACTGTGGCGTCGAGCTTAGGAGAGATCAGCGGAGAGGAGAACTCATTGGAGAAGATCAGGAGAGGGGAGGGGAGGGACGTTTTGGGAAGATCTGGAATGGGAGAGCACCTTGTAGATAAGTAGTAGGGCAAAATTCAATGGAGACGATCAGTAGACGGGAGAACACATAAGAGGAGGTCAGCGGAAGGTGGAACTTACACAAGAGAAGATTGGGAGACGGGGAAGATTTGCGGATGGGATAACACACTGGGACATGACCAACAGAAGGGGGACAAAATAAGAACGAAGAATTACCAAAAATCTGCGGTAAACTTTCGTCCCCAAGCAGTTCATGAACATAAAAGATAATGAACAATAGTTATACTTTATATAATTTGTCTCGTATACTCTCACCTGTCTAATTTACCCCCTCCGATCACTTAAATATGCAAGTGAGCTCACCAAGTACAACACGAAATAGTCTGCAGGATATTTCAGAGCGCAAGTGTTGAGTGCGAAAAAGCTCAAGAGTTATGTCTGCTTGAAATGCCACCAACTTAAGGAACACCCAAATATAAATACAAATGGGGGCGAACATAAGATATTCCCAGACCGGAACAAGAGAAAGCTGTGATATTATCAGTTCTCCATTACGAGCGCTCTCCTATCCCGACACGATTGGCATTTACCAACAAAAAAGACGGCAGATGTAAGGAACATGGAACAAAGCATTGATCAATGATGCCATGACCAGCCCGAAGAATAACACATAACGTTAAATTTGAACGCACGATAACGTAATGCGGGTCTCAATATACAGGAAAAAGAATTGTAGACAAAACACATAAGCACGCAAAACATCAAATCATACAACGAGAAAAACACTAATTTTAAAGAGGTTATACAACTCCGCATATCAATCAAGAGACAAACACGTACACTGGCGAGGCGAGGGTGTG
>NC_087165.1:17418511-17463511 GCF_035594125.1 Scylla paramamosain | reverse complement strand
TATTATGATTTATGGTTTCATGTGTGTTATAATTTATGTGTGTGTGTGTGTGTGTGTGTGTGTTTCCCTACCAGTGGGTGGGTCTCATGGATACCTTCCTGTGTTTACAGTCACCACCACCTGACGGAGTAAATCAATATACCATGTCCTCTCTCCTGCCGAGCCCTGATTCTTCCGTCCCTCCCTACACACTCTCACTCGTTCACACCGCTTACCAAACCTTGGCTAATAATCTAAGGTACTTCTGTCATGCTCTTCATAGAAGTTCAGTATTTGAACCAATGACCCAGTTGTCCCGATGCTGTTTAAGTTATAATATTTTTAGTGTTGAACTTTTTACTGTACAATACGATTATTTTCATTCCCTCTAGATTCTAACCAGTGATAATAAACTCGTAGATGTCACAGTGTCTGGACGCCACATTAAGTAAGCCGTTTGTAGCATCGCTGGTCGTTCTCTTTCTATTAAAAGTAAATATATTACATCAATAGTTGCTCTCAAAAAGCTCCATCCCTCCTATTGCCTGTTAGGTCATCATGCTACAGTAATCCGTTATCTCAATTATGTTGAAAAAATTTGTGCCTCTCAAGGATGTTTTTTTTTTTACTATAAAAACGTATGATACAATGAAAGATAAAATAAAAAGAATAAGTTTGTCCTTTCTAGGCCACAGAACTGTTTAGGAGACCATGGTACAAAGTGTCTAAAATGTTGTAAGAACAAAAATTGTCTACCAGTGAAAGGGTGAAGGGCATGAAAATAAACAGAATAGGATAAGAACACAAGAAAAATGAAAAGCAATAGGAAGCCAGTAGACCCATGAGTAGCAATTCCTGTATAAAACACAGACTATCTATTATATCCGCTGGTCATCGTTATCCATAAATTTATCAAATCATCTTTTAAATCTCCCTATTAACTCGGCACTTACAAACTGATTATGGGTCTATTACGGTCATCTGCATCTTTATTTGAGAACCAATTTCATTCTCTCTCTCTCTCCCTCTCTCTCTCTCTCTCTCTCTCTCTCTCTCTCTCTCTCTCTCTCTCTCTCTCTCTCTCTCTCTCTCTCTCTCTCTCTCTCTCTCTCTCTCTCTCTCTCTCTCTCTCAATCTACTTTTATCAAAATTGAACCCGTGACTTGTTTGTCCTGACCTCTAACCCTAGGGATTTTGTTTACATCGCCCTTGGGTTTATAGAATGTGTTGCCAAGAGTAACGAGAACCACCTTATTCCATAAAATCCGGAGCGCTGGCACCCAGGTGTTGCCTTTAGTGGAATTCTATTCAACGTGAACATTACTAGTTACTCTTGGTTTTAGGGGGCCACACGAAGGCAAAGACGAGAACATTATTATACTTATATTCACAGGTATACTTTTCTAACACAGGTCATTCTAGTTAGTAGTGTGTGAAGGATGGGATTAGTAAAGGAGATGATCATACGAGTAATCATACGAGTACCAATAAGCAACTTCAGAAAGAAGAATGGATAAAGAAAGTACGACCCCAGGCCCATCGGGAATGACAAAACCAGTAATTTGGAGTCAAAGAAAATGCAGATACAAGTACTAATAAATGAAAGTACAAATTGCAGATACAGTCACGGTCAGAAGTCGACAGGTTGAGGGCATCGGTGGCGTTTCTTCTGGCGGTAATGTCGTAAGACGGTAACCGGGGATTCCATTAAACCCATGAAAGCAGTTGACGGGGCCGCGCTCAGTATATGGAGACAAACAGATAAGACTGACTATCAATGTGTTTCATGTTTTCCTTCAATCGTAAATCCATTGACCTGCTCATAATCTCCTTACGAAATCTAACAATAGATAAGTTCATAGCAGAGAACTTCAGACTGAGGAAAAACGCTTAATACGGTGGAACTGAACGAGGAATTAACTCGATTTATGGCTATACGAGAGACTGAAATATTTGTCTCACCTACATACATATATATAAAGAGACTGAAATATTTGTCTCACCTACATACATATATATAACACAAACTACTAAGAAACGAAAGCAGGTGCGGCGCAAGTTTCACATCGTTAACAAAAACACATCTCAGTTACTAGAGAAATTTTTTACTGTAGATGGAAATATGCAGATTTCCACGAAGGTTGAGCATCAAGAGCGTGTGAAAGAAATATTAATTGGTTCCTTCACTCACCACAGAGCAGCGCCAAACCCAGCAGTAGGAAAGGGGCGCCCCGAGGCTGACACACGAGCAGCTCCATCCCTTGGCAGTCACTGAGGGAGGAGCGACACACGTATCCTCTCCAATCTGACGCCCGGGCCCAGACTGCGGGGAATCAGAAGGCCTGTCGCTGCGTGACTTCCCTGCTCCTCTCTGCTCTTCCCCTCCTCCTCCTCCTCCTCCTCTTCCTCTTCCTCTCCCTACTCATTTGATATGAGTAAATTTATACGTACATTATATATATAGAAGAAAATTTACTACAAAAAAAAATCAGTCATACCAAATAATTTTCTGCTTTTATTTATTTATTTATTTATTTTTTTTTTTTTTCGCAGGAGTTGAATTTCATACTTAAAGCGCCTCTCTTCACCATCGTTCCTCCTATCCCGCCGCAACAAGGCTGTGGCATGTAAGTATTCTGGCCTTTGTAACAACGCCTTCAAAACGCTGTTCTTCCGACCGAATTCGTGGTCGAAGGATCATTTCAACAAGGATTTCTCTGCACATTTGCATTACAAACGCACTACGAAGAAATGGCAGTTTCACAAAAGAAATTATCCTTGTGTAATGCTACAGGCTTAATGCAACGTGAAGTGTCTGTGATGGCCACAGCTTGGAACCCTTACCGATGAGAGACAGACCCTCTCTCTCTCTCTCTCTCTCTCTCTCTCTCTCTCTCTCTCTCTCTCTCTCTCTCTCTCTCTCTCTCTCTCTTTGTGTGTGTGTGTGTGTGTGTGTGTGTGTGTGTGTGTGTGTGTGTGTGTGTGTGTGTGTGTGTGTGTGTGTGTATATATATATATATATATATATATATATATATATATATATATATATATATATATATATATATATATATATATATATATATATATATATATATATATATATATATATATATATATATATATATATATATATATATATATATATATATATATATTTTTTTTTTTTTTTTTTTTTTTTTTTTTTTTTTTTTTTTTTTCAAGGGTATATAAACTGTGCAGCTTTAAGCATTTCATTTATCAGAGAGTAAAATAGTCAGGCTGGTGATCTCAAGCATGAGTTAGGAGTCACCTAGCGTAGATCAAGAAAACTTAAAAAAGAAAAAGTCTCTTTAGCTTTCGTGGTGTAGACTGCTGGTGAAGCCTTTGGAACGGTGCCCTCCCATACACACCTGCAAGAAGAAAAAGAGAGGGGCAGGATTAAGATTCCATTACCTCTTCCTACCTCTGTTTATGTGCCCAACGACTTAACCTGCTCTCGTGCCGACGCTCTTGAATCTTCTGAGTTTTCCACCATCTGGCTACGACTACAGAGTCACTCTCAACCTAAATTTATCTGTGCTGTATACCTCTCACCTAGCTTCTCTGAATATAAGAAATTCTTTGACTACTTAACTTCCAAAGCAGAGCACATTCTCTCTTCCCTTTTGCGGAGATCTCCATTCTTGGAGACTTCAATGTTCACCACCAGCTTTGGCTTTCCTCTCCCTTCACTGACCATCCTGGTGAATTAGCCTTTAACTTTGCTATCCTCCACGACCTAGAGCAATTAGTGCAACACCCTACTCGTATTCCTGACCGTCTTGGAGATACGCCCAACGTTCTTGACCTTTTCCTAACTTCTAATCCTGCTTATTCTGTTACCCACTTTTCTTCGTTGGTCTCCGATCACAGTTTCATATCTATATCTTGTTCTATCGCTCCAATCCCTCCTCAGGAACCCCCTAAGCAGAGGTGCCTCTGGCTTTTTGCCTCTGCTAGTTGGGGGACCTGATGAGGTATTTTGCTGATTTTCCTTGGAATGACTACTGATTCCGTGTCAGAGACCCGTCTCTGTGTCCCGAGCGCATAACAAAGGTGATAGTGTCTGGCATGGAGGCATACATTTCTCACTTTTCTCGACCTAAACCTTCCAGACCTTGGTTTAACACAGACTAGTCTCGTGCTATACATGATAGGTGGCCCACAAAAGGTACTTAGGCTTTCCATCACCAGAATCTCACGCATTTTATATACTCGTATCTGTCTGGAACCATGCCAAGTCTGTTCTCCAACTAGCCAAAAACTCCCTCATCAATAGAAAGTGTCAAAATCTTTCAAGATCTAACTCCCCTCGTGATTTCTGGCATCTAGCCAAAAACATCTCCAATAACTTTGCCTCTTCTTCTTTGCCTCCTTTATTTCAACTAGATGTCACCACTGCTATCACATCTATCTGTAAAGCTGAACTCTTCGCTCAGACCTTTGCCAAAAACTGTACTTTGGACGATTCATGGCTTGCCCCCTCCCCTCTCCTTCATCCTCTGACTGCTTCATGCTGCCTGTTAAATTTCTTTGTAATAATGTTTTCCATGCCCTCGCTGGCCTAAATCCTCTGAAGGCTTATGGACCTGATGGGTTCCCTCCTATTGTTCTTCAAAACTCTACCTCCATGCTTGCACCTTGCCTAGTCAAACTCTTTCAACTTTGTCTATCAACATCTATCTTTCCTTCTTGCTGGAAGTTTGCCTATATTCAGCCTGTTCCCAAAATAGGTGACCGTTCTAATCACTCAAACTACCGTCCTATCGCTTTAATTTCTTAGCTATCTAAAGTTTTTTTTAATCTATCCTCATCAGGAAGATTTCTAAACATCTATCACTTCACAACCGCCCATGTATAGAGTATGCTTCACATGTCTGAGGGGGTTCCACTCATATCTCTCCTTTAGACAGGGTGGAATCAAAAGCTTTTCGTCTCAACTCCTCCTCTAACTGATTGTTTTCAGCCTCTTTCTCATTGCCGCAGTGTTGCATCTCATGCTATCTTCTACCGCTATTTTCATGCTAACTGCTCTTCTGATCTTGCTAACTGCATGCCTCCTTTCCTCCCGCGGCCTCGCTGCACAAGACTTTCTTCTTTCTCTCACCCCAATTCTGTCCACCTCTCTAATGCAAGAGTTAACCAATATTCTCGATCATTCATTCCTTTCTCTGGTAAACTCTGGAACTCCCTGCCTGCTTCTGTATATCCACCTTCCTATGACTTGAATTCCTCAAGATGGAAGTTTCAAGACACAATTATCCTTCAATTTTTGACTACCTCTTTGGACCCTTTTATGGGACTGGTATCTCAGTGGGCTTTTTTTTTTTATTATTATCATTGGATTTTGTTGCCCTTGGCCAGTGTCCCTCCTACATAAAAAAAAAAAAAATATTACAAGATGAAAATAAGAGCTATGAATTCTTATACATTCTGATGCAATATATTTTCTTTTTCAAATCATAGCATATGAATTTAGTATTGTGATGCCGAATATGCACATAGCTGAATTTTATGATACACAAACAGAAAGAATTAAAGGCTACGAATTTTACTATTTTAGACGCTTTCAATGCATTTTTCTAATCATAGCATACAATTTTCATGGATTTAGTAGTTTGGCACCGAGTTAGTGCCGAGTCGAAGCTGCAAATGACGTGACATTGTAAACAGTTCGAGAAGTGGAGGGAAACTTGCTATACTGACACTGGAGGGCGTGTCAATAATACCTATTTTACGATAGTCTGTGCTGATTATTCATGTCAAACCGTGGCGATGGGTGAGTATTACATAGTTGTACGTTAAGTCATCACCACTAGCACAGCAATACCCTGAGTAATGCACTGGTGGCGGGACCTGTGGCGGCCACCAAACTATTATTGACGTGTAAGCTGCCCATCATTGGCGGCCCCGGTGCTTATGGCCTCAGCTCTCAAGCACCAAGTATATACATGTAGATAAGTACCAACAACCTGTACTGCTGTGGATGGAATACTGCAATGCAATTATTGGTTGTAATCTCGGAATTCATGAATAGCAAAGCGACTGTTCAAATTGTGTAAACCAATTAGCAGCTGAAACTTGATTTTTTATGCAGCAACATTTAGTAGAGTGACTCCAATAAAACAACGTGTCTTGTTATTAGCATTCAAAATGCTTAAATCTTGATGGTATTGTATAATAACAACTCCAACCCAAGCTGGGGGTTTAGGCGTCTGGCAGGAAGCCACCACAAGCTAAATGCTTTTCTTGAAATATTTTATTTCATCCACATTTGCTTCCTCCAGTAAGTTTTTTTTATTTATTTTTTTTTTATTTGTGTGCTACCTACTCTTTATTAGAGAAAATCATTGATAATTCTTTATCATAACTCCATCCCCCCCTACCCCCGACCTACCCAACCCCACAAACAAGCTTGGGGGATTGTGGGGAATCAGGAATTTTGTAAGGGGAAGAAGATGCGAATTATTGGGTATCAAAAATTTAAGGTCGAAGGAGAAACAGCACTCATGGAGGCCTGTGGTCTGTGCAATCCAGGGTTGGCTGGGCCCACGTCCTGCAGGTGTGAGTTACCAGTTATGCATTTTCCTTGCAGTGTTACCACACTGCAGATGTGGACATCCGATACATCTGGACAAAGTGGTTAAGAGGGAGAGGCAGGGGAACAAGAAGCAGGTGGTGTGGAGCCTCTGGGGCTAGATGAAGTGCTGCAATGTATTTTTAAGTTTTAGACTCAGATTTTCAAATTTCAGATTCAGTTGTTTATTTAGCCAAATTAGTTATAAGATGGATACATTTTTTTGCTGACCCCAGTGAGAGCAAAAACTCTCTTCATATGAAACTTTGTATGAAACTGTAGATCTGGCAAAGTATTTTCTTAGGATCAGTTATGATTGTTGTTGGAGCATGTAGAAACAAATGAATTTCAAGAGATGCCCTCTGATAGGGAGGTGTAGAGTACCTTCATGCAAATGTGCAATATTTTTTACATGTGTAGTAAATACTTGTTGGACTTTTAATTTTTCATGACATGACAATGACTTGAACAGCATTATTGCCTAAATTTTGTCAGAAGCTTATTGATATCCAATTTGAAATCAATCAGAAGAGTCAGCACCTTTGCCATTACACAAAAAGAGGAATGGTCTCACATTAATAGAAAACAAGTCACATTCTAGTAAACTTTCAACAAGTTAAAATGACAAGAACATTAACCAAGTTGTGGGATTTTTTTCATGTAGGACCATCTTGTTGCTGTCTGAGGACTTGCAGATAAGGTAGGAATAAGCATTAGTTCAGGCACAAGTGTTTTGGTCTGAATGAAAATACTTAAAACCCAATGTTACCCAAATCTTTGACATTATCCATGGCTATTCCATTTACTTTTAAAACCAGGCAACTTAAATTGCAGATATCTTTTGGGATACTAGAAGGAAGTGAGGCATCATAGAGATGGACATATTGCTCTTGAATATGGTGAAACACCTAGGTTTGATGATGTGTTATTATAGTTTAAATCATGTCTGTCACTGGTAACTTTCTCCAGCATCCAGATGAAATTACCACCAAGAGCAAAGTTGTCATCCTAGTCTGCCATTCCTTCCACCAACACCATCACCATGCTGCATGACCTGCTGGCAGCCATGAAGGGCCATGGAGGGGGCATCTTTGTATGGCGAGGCAGCAAGTTTAAGGTAAGGCATTCTTAGTTTGGTTTGCATAGTCCTAACTGTTACTGTCTTAGTCACTATGCATCATTATTATCCTTAGCAGCAAGCATAAATCAGCTGTTGGATGAAGGCCTTCCTCAACCTTCTCAGTCACAACACTCCTGTGTTCCTTCTTGTCTATTCTACTTGCATGCTTGTCATTACGAACACACTCAAGATCTCCATGGCAAAATAATCTCTTGCACTTATGTGCCTTATCTTTGTATATTGTAGTTGCTTTACACTCCTGTCATCTCTCTTTCTCAGATATTCCAACACCATCTTTCCATTTTGAAGAAGGCTCATCCTTTCACACCCTCTCATTGAAAAAGAGTGGCAGTTTTGATAATGAGGTACAATATACTTGGCAAAATTTACTTCATTCCTCTCTCCATTCCACAGGTGAATAATGATCTTGGGTTGCTGCATCCTTGTGAAGTGGCTATTGTGGAGGAGATAATGGATGTGGCCACAGACTTCAAAAAGATCACCTCCTTCTGTGATGCTCATGATGGGGGAGGTGTGGAGACTGGTATGTGATAAATGTATTCATCAATTACGTAAGGATTGAGACAGTGGGTAAAATTTAAACATTATAGGTAAATGGGCAAAGATGATTCATGAAAGATAATTTCTTTCCTCTTTCCAAAAAGTTGCAGTATTATTGCTTGTAATTTGCATTTACAGTTTGCCTCTTTCAGTAATTTATCTGTTTAGAAAATGTATATATTTATTTATTTATTATTTTCTCTGTGTAGTACCCATTAAAGCACTGTTTTTTAAGTAGTGAAGTGCAAATTTATCTTGTTTGCCTTTCATGTGCATGTGTGGTGTATTAAAAATATTGTGATGGTGATAGTTCTAGTAATAGTGTTGTGTTCATGTTATGGTAGAAGTCATGTACATGTTTTTTTTTAAGAGCCACACAAATTATATCATCAGAATCTTTTTTTCTACTAGAATTGGGCAATTTTTTTAAGGTCTTGATTTTAAAAAATTGTTTGAATTTTTTGGTTAAAAACTATTGCAATATTAGAGGGAAAGCCTGCACAGAAAAGAGAATAGTTATACTTACAGATTTAATAAAAGCAACCAGAATTTAGACTAACATATTTTAATGCTCCCTAACGTTCAGAAATCACAGCATTAGTGAGTGATGACCATGAAGACTTTCTTGGTAATTGGTGGTGATTGCAGGTGATCATCATGGTGGAATCTATCTTTCTTCACTGTCTGCTGCACTGCGAGCCACTGCCACCACCACCTTCCATCGCACTGTGCTAGAGCTGGAAGAGAAATTGCTGTTTGACCCTGAGTTACCTTTGACAACTGCTCTGGTGGCCGTCCGCCCGCTTGGCCCAACTCTGGCCACTCTTGCTACCCTAGTCACTCAGGTATGATGTTCTTATCCACCTCCATTCTGCTTGGCTCTCTACCTTGCAAGCTCTTGTCTTTATATTGGAAGCTGTATAGTTATAATCCATAGTTGAAATGTCATGAGAAAATTATGCTTAATTCATAAACTTCTTGAGGTTTCACATACTCATAATCAAGTAAAAAATTAATCTAGCTTTCCTCTTTTCCCAGATTGAAGAAAAACACTTGCATGGATGCCAGATACTGGAGGACAGTGCACAAACTCATAGCACTCTCAGTAGGCCAGGTGAAAGAAGTACTGAGCAGGTAAGGATATGAAAATTTAAGTAAAATCACCAAGATAAATTACAAAAAGTAAAACAGATAATAAGGAAACAAGTGACAAATACTAAACAGATATGAATGAATGATGGTGTGGTGATAAAGATACTGGCTAGTTGTGAAGCGGACATAATTATATTAGACAGATAAGAACCAACAGAAGAGATGGAATTGTGGCTGTGAAGTATTAGATCTCAAGACAGTATTGTAGAGACCTTTATTACTCTACTTTAACTGAACTTTTTGTTGCAGAAGGCTGCTTATGAGTAAGTGAATACATATTTTAAAGGACACTTCTTTATATATATATATATATATTAAAATTCTCTCTCTCGTCTCTCTCTCTCTCTCTCTCTCTCTCTCTCTCTCTCTCTCTCTCTCTCTCTCTCTCTCTACTCTCTCTCTCTCTCTCTCTCTCTCTCTCTCTCTCTCTCTCTCTCTCTCTCTCTCTCTCTCTCTCTCTCTCTCTCTCTCAAATATGTTTTGCTCTGTATAGTTGTAGAAATTGGCTTTAAGGTTTCTTTTTTTCTTTCTTTATTTCTTCCTTTCTTTACATTTCTCTCACATTGTAGTTCATTCTTTCAAGCTTCCCTCCATTACTTTCCATGGAATAGGAAGAACAGGAGACAAGAAACAGAATATTGTAAAGGTTTAAACTCAAAGGATTACCTATATGTTTTGGAAATATTTACAATTCATTGCTCCTCTTACTTACTGATTTGCTTCTTATCTTACCCTCTAGGATAGAGCAGAAAGTCCATGCAGTCTTGTACCATCAGCTTACTCTTTGGCTCCTGCAATGGCCTCCTTCTAGATCCCCACCAGGAGTTCTTCATTTCCACATGTGCTTCCTCCCCATCCTCCTCAGCCAACACCACCATGAGCCACTACCCTCCAGCCTAAGTCAGCAGACAGAGACTCTGGTAAGCAAGTGAGAGGAAAATCATCTGACTTCTTGTTGATTCATATGGTTTGTGCTATATATATATATTATATATATATATATATATATATATATATATATATATATATATATATAATATATATATATATATATATATATATATATATATATATATATATATATATATATATATATTATATATATTATATAGTAAAATCCCTCTCATCCGGCATTCAAGTATCCGGCAGCTTCAAGTATCAGGCACATTTTTTCCCCGAGCCTTAAAATCAATAAAAAAATCAATGTGTACTCATAAAAATCGATTAGAATTCCCCGCGCGAGGCATACTTTGTCCCCCTCGCCACCAGAGTTGCACTGCTTTGTGCCCACCTGCGGCCCCACTGCACTGTGTTTACTCAGTGACTCAGGTCCCCGCGTGTGCACTGTTTATCGCCTGACGCCTTCATCATGCCTAAAGTTGTAGAAAAGAGGAAGCATGTTGTGCTTACACTTAAGCAGCTGATCAAATCAGCTGCTGATTAAGATCAGCTGATCTTTTGTAATGGTAAAGATGCTTTGAGTGTAGGGTGGGTGATTGTGGACGTAATTTCACTTCTATTCTAGGTATCCGGCAATATTCAAGTATCTGGCATGCCGGCGGTCCCGTTGATGCCGAATAAGAGGGATTTTTACTGTATGAGTTCAAAATTTTGGACTCATTATCTTTTTTCTTCACTTAGCCCTTTACTGAATCTTCAAGTCCTCTCATTATATTGCAGGGAGGTCCCAATGATAACAAGCAGGTAGGTTCCATTTGAATTGCCTCATATTAGCAAAATTCTTGTTTAAAAAAGTGCATAACTAAATGGGAAATTTAGGGCGTTAGGTTCCATGACCCCCTCATCAAAGGTAAGTTTTCAAGGTGAAACATACTATAACCAAATGCAAAAAAATGTGTCTGTATTACAGGAATCTGTTGATAAAGCAACCTGAAAGAGAAAACAGCCCACAAAGAATATGCCATTCATGTTAGTTAAATGTATAAAATTTGTGTAACACTCACCAGTGCGTAGCTAATGCATCAGGGAGGATAATTTGCTCATCACTCTTAACCATTTCTACTTTTCTTTATGAGTGTTGTTGGTATTCTAGCTTGCTTAGCCTTACTACTAAGACTCCGCACTGGAACTCATTGGCTGCATGGGAGGCAAAATAAGGCACAATCTATACACCATATAGTCAGTCACACACACACACAGAACAGCACACCAAAGACATGAATGAAAGAACATGCCAGCAGTAACACTGTAACACATCTAAGCACTGATCAGTCACATATGGCAATATACACTCTGTGCAGTACTTATACTGTATTGTAAATCTGCTTGCAATCAGAATGATGATAAAGTATAAATATAATAACAAGCACAAGCAATAAGGCTGTAAAGGTGGGAGTCTGATGAGACAAGTTCAGTTTAAAGGAGGGACTGGCAGGGGGAGTGAATGGTAGGTAGGAGACGAGGGAGGGGATGTGTGGTCGTCTTCCCAGCACTCATAAACTCATCCTCTGCACATCTGTATCATTGTACATCCCCATACAGCCTGTATGTGTTGGAAGGAGGGGTGTGCTTTTTAAACTTTGTAATTTTACTCATCCATGGACTGAAGCTTGTATCATAAGATTAGTCCCCTAATTTACACATCTTTTATCATCAGTTTCCTGTATATTGGATGCTCATATAACAGGACCCCTCCCTGTATTCTTTCTCCTTTTATAATATTTCTTCATTCTTTTCCTATTTCATCCATGTATTTTAATTTACTTATGTTCCAATTTGCTTTCCAATTTGCTTCATCCTTGCCTATCATTCCCTCAGAGTCTGGAAGGAGAGCACTGACAAGATGTCCTCAACCCCAGAGTGTCACCTTCGACTTGAGATGCTGCCAGCACATATCCCTCTCTCTGTAGCTGAGAAAGTGCTTTTTCATTGGCGAATTCATCCTTGTCTTTGAACATGGCGCATTGAGAGAAAATGGTAAGTATCTTGGAAATTTTCAGATCTGCATGTGGAAATGCTTCAATGCTTTGAATGCTTCAAAAGACTGCTATGGATTATAGGATTATTGTTTTCAGTTAAATACCTAGCCTGGGCATATGTAAATTACTAAGCAGGTGGTGGGAAAGCAGCAGGAATTGTAATGTATTTGTATTTATTTAGGACTTGTGTCTCTAGATTAGATGAAAACTTGTGTATGATGTCTATATAGAAAACACATACATTACACTCATTACTTGCAAATAAATGATGACATAGGGTTGGAAAAGGGGGTTATATTCCCTCTTCCTTCAGTGATCACTTCCTTAATCACCACACAGGAGAGTCCCAGGCCCAGCTTAGCATCATCTCGCAGTGGGCAAGTGTTGAAAAAAACGGGAAGGAGAGTTCAGAGGGCTGCTGGGCAGACCTGGCCCGCTGAGCAAACCTTTTCCGTGGATAAATTTAGCAGAGCCATTGAGACCATCAGGAATTGTGTCTCTGAGGTATGTGACAGGTGTATGTTTGCTTGCTTGCTTGTAGCAGAGGATTTAAGGTAATCTAATGTTTATCAAATAATACAGAATTTCTTTTCATTACTTGATTCCTTCCTGATGATTTCATTGTATTTTCCATTTTTTCCTCTGATGTTCCTGTTACATGGTCTTTTCCCTTGCAGTTCATGATTTTATTACTTTGACAGTCTATTCTGTTTCCTCTTTAACATGATGATTTACCTGTTCTGTTTATCTATTTCCTTATCTTTTTTTTCTTTTATTTATTTATTTATTTTTTTTTTTTTCTCCAGCTGCCCATATTATCTTTCCTTTCTTTTAATTCTTATTTAACCATTTCTTTTTCTTGTTTGCTGCCATTCTGTACTCAGCCCTGTTTCATGCACACCCAACTTTGTCTTTCTCATTTAAATTCTCTTCTGGCAGGAGTTGTGGAAAACTTGTGATGGAAGCTGACCTGCTTGGAGAGCTGTCAGACCTTAAAGCTGTATTCCTGCTTGGCAGAGGAGAGCTATTCCAGGCACTTGTGCCCATCATCACTCCCTTCTTACTGACGCCTGCAGACCCCATGTGCTGGTAAATTTTATACAACTTTCTGTAGACATTCTTCTTTCTTGTGAGAAAGTCTTGTTTGTCCAGAACCTTATGTTTCAATATGAAATTTTACTCTTCATAATGTTTTGGGGAGATACAGGGAATCCTATCTTCAGACACTGAAAAGCAAATAAAAGAATAAAAATAAATAAATAAAACACTTCTTTTGGCAATTTTTAAAGAAGCTACTGAGTAGCTTATAAAATGCTGAGGACTGTTTTGCCTACTCTTCACACCAACCAATTTCCAAAATCTGAACTTTTACAGCTTTGTCATTATAATTCAGTTATATTTGAATTCTAATGACACTACTGCAGAATGTAATATTTTGGAATGAGTCTCTCTCTCTCTCTCTCTCTCTCTCTCTCTCTCTCTCTCTCTCTCTCTCTCTCTCTCTCTCTCTCTCTCTCTCTCTCTCTCTCTCTCTCTCTCTCTCTCTCTCTCTCTCTCTCTCTCTCTCTCTCTCTCTCTCTCTCTCTCTCTCTCTCTCTCTCTCTCTCTCTCTCTCTCTCTCTCTCTCTCTCTCTCTCTCTCTCTCTCTCTCTCTCTCTCTCTCTCTCTCTCTCTCTCTCTCTCTCTCTCTCTCTCTCTCTCTCTCTCTCTCTCTCTCTCTCTCTCTCTCTCTCTCTCTCTCTCTCTCTCTCTCTCTCTCTCTCTCTCTCTCTCTCTCTCTCTCTCTCTCTCTCTCTCTCTCTCTCTCTCTCTCTCTCTCTCTCTCTCTCTCTCTCTCTCTCTCTCTCTCTCTCTCTCTCTCTCTCTCTCTCTCTCTCTCTCTCTCTCTCTCTCTCTCTCTCTCTCTCTCTCTCTCTCTCTCTCTCTCTCTCAAAACACATTGCAAAAAAATGAATAGTGTTTGAATGAAGTATTGTATTAGTTAAAACAGATGTGCCACTCTACTGATTATCACCTGTCCTCTCATCAAGCAAGGCCTTTCACTCAAAGATTACTCACAAGCTTTAAGAGGATTGCTTACCTATCATAAAAACAATTCATTTTGTTTTGTGACAGACAATTGGTAACATTTTTTTGAGAATAGGGAAGAGCTATTCATTACATCACACTGACAAGTTTGTTTATTTCTACTTAATATGTTATTACTGTAAACTACTTTGCCATGCCATTACCAGTGATAAAAACCTAACATGTGCACATATATCATTCACTGGCATTTCCTTCCAACAGATCTCACTGAGCTCTTCCGGTCAGCTGGCCGCCAGGTGCTCATGGAAGACAGTGTGTTAGAGAAGTTCACTCTTTCTCTGAAGATGCCACCAACAACTGTTGCAGCCACTTCTACCCACACTTCAGGTAAACTGCTGTGTGTGTGTGTGTGTGTGTGTGTGTGTGTGTGTGTGTGTGTGTGTGTGTGTGTGTGTGTGTGTGTGTGTGTGTGTGTGTGTGTGTGTGTGTGTGTGTCTATTTACCTAGCTGGGGTTTACAGGAGGGGAGGAATCTCATAGTATTCCGTCTCTATATGTATCCAGTTTGGTCTTAAAAGCATGGACAGTTATGACATTGACAACGTCTTCACTGAGTTCATTCCATTTGCTCACTCATGATGGACTTCTTATCTTCTTTACCCTCCAAGTGAGAGCTAAGAAGTTGTATAGTCTGATCAGTAAATAAAACTTTGATATCACACATCACACACATCATTTCATTGAAGAACAGTAACTGTCACTTATCAGTAAAAATCTTATAAGCTGAGTGTGGTGCAAGCCTCAGCTAGCCAGATGGCAGGTGAGAACACTGCCACTTGGCTAGTGTGCTGGGAAAGGGGTGGCGGAACATTTGTATACTTGTGCATTCCCATAGATGTGTGTAACTGTAAGGCATCTGCTAAAAAATTCCTTTTCCCACAGCTTCCACTTTTATACACTGCTACTTATATGTGCAAGTGCTTGCAATTCTTATCTAGTAAAAATAAAATAAAAATAAGTCAGTGTCATTTATTTTTTAATTAGATTTCTTTAAATATTTCTCATGTTTGAAGGAGTTCTGGATGCCTTTATATGAGCAGAGTATCCTTTGCCATATCTGTACCCATCAAGGAGCTTCTCAAAGGAAAGTTGGGCATTGACTGTGTTGGTAATTAGCTTATTCATTCTAGTCAGTGCTCTGGGAGTCAGAGGAATTAAATTTTGTAAATTATACGTGTTGCATGGGGCATTAAATAGAGTATGCTGGAACAGCTTTATTTAAGGTGGAATGGTTTTGATCTAAAGAACAAAAAGATAAATAAATTAAAAATAAATACAAATAAATAAAATGAAATAAATAATTAATTAATTAATTATTTAAAAAAGAAATTGTTAAATTGATAAACACTGCAGTGCAATGTAACAATAAGTATGATCATTACA
This sequence comes from Scylla paramamosain, assembly GCF_035594125.1. Classification (NCBI taxonomy): domain Eukaryota; kingdom Metazoa; phylum Arthropoda; class Malacostraca; order Decapoda; family Portunidae; genus Scylla; species Scylla paramamosain. The sequence continues at coordinate 17,447,692 of NC_087165.1, read as the reverse complement.
TTGTAGATAACTCCTCTACATAATAAATGCCATGTAACACAAACACTGTTGAACATACTATATAGATGCATGCAACATTATCCAAAACCATAATGAGCTAAGCAGTCACAGGACCCCTGGTGCCTGGTATCAAGATCCACTGAAACACACCAAATCCCTAACTCACAAACAGGCATAATGCTAGCACTAAGTTCAGACTGTACATAGTATATAAAAATCACAAGGTAATCCTCAGTACATACTAAACTCAAACAATAGACATACTACTAAGAATGTAGGAACAACCTGGTTGGCTGCACCTGTGCTGGGACTGCTGCCTGCCTGGAACTGCCAGGAAACAGTAGCTGTGGCAGCCAGGTAACCATGCCACCTACAATACATGTACCTAAACATGTGATCATCAAACAAGCTCAGAAAACTGGTTAAGCTCATTATTAGAAATAAACAAGCAGTACATACCAGTACTGTATTGTAGATGATACAGTAAGTTAAAAAAAGGAAGTGATATATAATTAGTGTGTAACAATCTGGAAGTTAGAGTCTTGTTATGGAAATGTTCTTTCCTCAGAGGAGCAGTGGGGTGCACTGCGGCTAACATACAGTGCTCGCTGGCCTCTTCATAAACTACTGACATCAACAGCTCAAGACAAGTACAATGCCATTTTCACCTTTCTCTTGGATGTGAGGAGAGCACAGCACCGACTACAGCAGCTGTGGCTGGTCCAGTCCAGGGGTGGCAGGTGAGCAATGTACCTCTCTCTCTCTCTCTCTCTCTCTCTCTCTCTCTCTCTCTCTCTCTCTCTCTCTCTCTCTCTCATCTCTCTCTCTCTCTCTCTCTCTCTCTCTCTCTCTCTCTCTCTCTCTCTCTCTCTCTCTCTCTCTCTCTCTCTCTCTCTCTCTCTCTCTCTCCTCTCTCTCTCTCTCTCTCTCTCTCTCTCTCTCTCTCTCTCTCTCTCTCTCCATGGATTAATATTACACATTCATATGAATATACAACTGACAGAATTATATGTTGATTATATGTTGCAGGTTGGGTGAGGGTTCCTGCCTGCGATGGACTCTCAGGCATCACATGGCTCTCCTCATTGACAACATCCAATACTACCTGCAGGTATGGAACTAACTAATTTTTAATGGATATTTTGGTGATAATGATAGGAAAAATAGTTGTTTAATGTTTTACTGAATTAATTATTTGTTTGATTAACTAGAAATTTGGAAATGTGTCCAATTATTTAATTTTCTTCTTAGTGAATGTTAGAGAAGAAAACTTAGTATCAAGAGCCTCTGTTTCTCTTTATCCAAGCTCTTATTTGCAAGTCGCCATTCTGTCTTCAGTTTCACTCATTTATATTTTCAATACATACTCCTCCCTCTTTCTCTCAGTATGACTAAACTACTTAAGTGTATTTCTTTTCACTAATTCCACTTCAGTTCAGTTGTACAGCTACTTGACGTTGCATCTTTTGAACGAAATATTTTCCCTGCTGTCACCCTCCTATGCTATCATTCCACTTGCCAAGCTAGGGCCTGTATTCAGGTGAGGCAAACTTCCTCTGTCCTGTACTACCTAATTTTCTTCATAGTAAGCTGATTCTCCCTTCTTAGGCTGATGTCCTGGAATCTCAACATTGGCAACTGGTGAAAGCAGTGAATGAGACACAGGACTACCAACAGTTAGTAGCAGCACACCATGTCTTCTTAGCATCAGTAGCAGCCCAGTGTTTCCTCCATAGTCCAGTGGTGGCTCGTGCTATTCACTGCCTCCTTGGGCTTGTTCATAGGTTCTGTGCCCATCTAGAGTCTTTTGTTGGAAATGGAAGCACTGACAGAGAGATGGTGGAGAGCTTACATGAGGAATTTGAAAGAGCAGCTGCACAACTATTCTTTATGCTTTCCAACTTAAGACTTCATCGTGCAGAACAACAGCAACATACCTCACAGCTCATCATGCGCATTGACTACAACAGATACTACAGCCGCCATTCTGGTTCCCTTCAGCGATTAACAGCAGCCTGCAGGGAAGGACAGTGAGACCTGAGAACTGCAAGTATAAATTCACAAATATTTTTGTTATGAAGTAAAGAAAATCAGTAGCTGTGCTATAGAATAACCCATGGCAGGTGTTGTGTTGCACTTTTGAGTTTGATCATATGTCAAGAAACACTCATCTGTGATATAGCAGAATTCCAGTCGTGCTATAGGGACTATATTCTATAGACAGATTTTGAGGAGAAGCCTTGTTGTAGCTTATTTTGCAACAGAGTATATGTGTACATGGTTATCTGATAGTAATTTAATCCCTGACTTGTATGCAAAAGGAGTTCTCTCGAAAAGAGCTTAAGCTCATAGAGATGTGTAGTTAAGGCTGTGACCTCACATACAATTGCAGACCATATTCTTTTGCTCAATAGGGAGAGTAGCCAAGGTACAGCAGCAGGATGCAGTACAAGGATTACTTCCAATGTCATACAAATCATGACTTCCATTCATTGTTGCACTCTGAAGAACTTGATTCAACTGCTGCACTGTTCTTGCACTTAATATTTCAACTGTTTTCATTTCTGCAACAGGAACACTTTGAGGAGCAGTCTCCTCTACATGTGCACTTTAGTTCTCCATCTGAATTTCTCTTTCATATTGTTTTCTTGGTCTCCTCTTTAGAACTGTTAATCATACCTTGCATGATATATTTGATTTCCTGAAGAGAAGTGTTTTTCTCCAGTCATGGTCTGGCTTCTGGTTTATTTCATTATCATCTTCAGATTCCAATTCTGTATCTGAGAAGTAAGGCAGGGGTTCCTTCACCTTCATACTGCTAGGTTTGGTCTTTACAAATATACAACATCAATCTTATTACTGCATGAGGAGGCAACACTCAGGATGATGTTAAATTAGACCCATACGTCGACTCAATTATGTTTATTCGGTCAAACCTGGAAATATATTCCCTATCTGTTACAGGGTTCACGTAACATAGTATTATTCTCATTCGCTCCCAGACAGAGATAGAGGAGAGAACATGGGGCTCATCAATGGATCGGACCCCCCTCCCAATTCCTGTCAAAGGGAGGTGGCAGTGACTTAAGTATATCATAATCAATAAACAGCATGTTACAGTAGAAGTACATATAACACTTACATATTCTGGGTTTTGGAGAGGCAGAGAAGAGAGATGAAGGTCCTGCCTATAGGGAAACAGACAGGGTTCTGGCCCTTTGGGGCTTCAACTCCCTTTGGGTAGAGTGATAGGTCAGCAGAAAGGATGCCCAGTGTTTACAAGATGTGATATGAGGGGACCTGTGTCAGCATTAAGCCTTTCCCTCTACTCCTTCCACTACCTTCCTTAACATTCTCTCTCTCTCTCTCTCTCTCTCTCTCTCTCTCTCTCTCTCTCTCTCTCTCTCTCTCTCTCTCTCTCTCTCTCTCTCTCTCTCTCTCTCTCTCTCTCTCTCCTCTCCTCTCCTCTCCTCTCCTCTCCTCTCTCTCCTCTCTCTGTCTCTCTCTCTCTCTCTCTCTCTCTCTCTCTCTCTCTCTCTCTCTCTCTCTCTCTCTCTCTCTCTCTCTCTCTCTCTCTCTCTCTCTCTCTCTCTCTCTCTCTCTCTGCCTGGTTCAAATGCATGTGTATATCCCTGCAGCAATAACAACCTTGCTCTGAATTCCTAATTAATGGTGGCATCAGATGAGTAGTAGGGGAATGGACCATCTGTTTCCTTATCTCTTCAGACTCCTTGGTCTTCTGAGGTAGCTCATGAAGGTGTGACAGACATGAAGTATCTTCTTAGAATTTAAGTTTTTTCTTGAGAGTTTCATATTGATGTTCAGTGGCCACAGAGTCCTATAGCTTTGTCTTTGACATATGTTTAAGAAGGAAAAGCGCTTTCTCTTCATATTCTCTTTCCATCCAGTGAAATAAAAAGAAATCCCTTCTAAAGGCCCTAGATCCGAAGGCCAGTGTTACACTATGTGGCATTGTCATACTGTGACACCTCCACATAGCACAGCATCATGTCAGATGCGAGGATATCTTATATACATAGCTCTGTGGACATGGTCACACTGACTGGCCACACTTGCTTTCACCTGTTGCAATGTTTGACATTGTATTTAAGAAAAGCCATTTTTTTTTTATGTAGGAGGGACACTGGCCAAGGACAACAAAAATTGCCATAAAAAAAGGGCCCACTGAGGTGCTGGTACTTGAACAGAGTCTACAGTGTTAGTCAAAAATACAGAATAAGTGTCTTGAAACCTCCCTCTTGAAAGAATTCAAGACATAGGAAGGTGGAAATACAAAAGTGGGCAGGTAGTTCCAGAGTTTACAGGAGGAAGGGATGAATGATTGAGCATACTGGTTAACTGTTGGATCAGAGAGGTGGACAAAAGAGGGGGGAGGGAAAGAAGAAAGTCTTGTGCAGCGAGGCTGCGGGAGGAGGGAAGGCATGCAATTAGCAAGATTAGAAGAGCACTTGGCATGAAAATAGCAGTAGAAGATAGCAAAAGATAAAAACATAAGAAACCAGGGAAACTGCAAGAAGCCACCAGGCCTACACGTGGCAGTTCCCACATGAAACATACTACCTATTTCCACCTATCATCCCCATCCATAAATCTGTCTAGTCTTCTCTTAAAGCTCCCTAATGACTCACCACTATCAAATTGATTACTGAGTCCATTCCATTCATCTACCATTCTATTTGAGAACCAATCCCTTCCAATCTCTTTTTTAAACCTAAATTTTTCAAGCTTGAACCCATTATTTCTTGTTTCATGCAATACGGCAGTGATGAGAAAGAGGCTGAAGACAGTCAGTTAGAGGAGAGGAGTTGGTAAGATGGAAAGCTTTTGATTACACCTTGTCTAAAAGAGCTGTATCAGTGGAATCCCCCATACATGTGAAGCATACTCCATACATGGACCGATAAGGCCCCTGTACAAAGTTAGCTGCTGGGGTGGTGAGAAAAACTGGCAGAGACAGCTCAGAATGCCTAACTTCATACAGGCTGTTTTAGCTAGAGATGAGATGTGAAGTTTCCAGTTTAGATTGTAAGTAAAGGACAGACCGAGGATATTCAGTGTAGAAGAGGGAGACAGTTGTGTTATTAAAGAAGAGGGAATAGTTGTCTGGAAGGTTGTGTCAAGTTGATAGATGGAGGAATTGAGTTTTTGTGGCATTGAACAATACTAAGTTTGCATAGAAGGAAATACAGGAGCAGGCAGGGAGTTCCTGAGTATGTCAATTAAGAGATGAAAGATTGAGAGTATCAATTAACTCTTGCATTAGAGAGTTGGACAGAATAGCAGTGAGAAAAAAGCAGCAAATTTTGTGCTTTAAAGTCATCATATAGGAAGAAGATAAAAACAGTATGAGGAGTTCAGACAAAATCCTTTAGATTCCATCCTGTTTGCAAAGATTCCACCCCGTTTGCAAGGTTAACATGCATTATACATAAATGTGTATTGCAAATTTCCTAATTCTCACTATTTTTTCTGCTGTATGGCAGTCTCAGCCTGAGATTTGTGATAAGACAAGTATTCATGTGCAAGTCTCCAATGTGCCTAAACCAAGTAAAAAGAATTAGGTCTTTTTTTCATCACATGTCAAGATCACTCCATGAAAAAGCCATCAGTTAATAGTTTACATCCTCAAGGAAATGGAGAGGATAAGAATCTAAAACCAAACTTATAGATGTCTTTTTATTAATTCATTATAACTATATTTTCTGATAATTAAATTATAAAAGTGCAAAAGCTTTAGGTCCTCATCACATTGAAACATTGTAATCAGTTTAATTTTCAGATGTGTGAAATCATAAAAGTAACACTTTTTAAATCAGTCAAATATTATCATTCTCATCTTGCCTATTAACATAAATGCATATGTACACATACACACACACACACACACACACACTAATGCAACATCTATCTTACATAACTATAGGAAAAAATGCCATTCACAGCAAACAAATGTGCCTATCAGATGGGTTAGCTACCCATCAGAAGGAAAGTCAAACAAAAAAAATCACATTTGTGGTTTTGAGAGAATGTCACATCATGGCAATATGTTCTTTCTAAGAACCCAGAATTTGAAGCCATGCATGGCTGTGACTTTGTACAAATACGTTTTCCAGCAACAGATGTTTGCTGTTTCTCTAGGGCATATTTATGACTCAGTCTGTGGCAAGGGCAGAAATTTTTACCATTGGATTTTTTTGTGGCACACAGCTTTGAACACAACCACCTACACCACTTGCATTTACTACCAAGTAAAGTTTAGGGCATCCTAAATTGGTTTCCCTCATCACTACAGGTGCTGACTCAGAATCATGATGACAGCTTCCTGGATTCTGCCAACACAGTTATTAGATTAGTGTTTCTCACTCCAATATCCTCAACCTTTGGACTTTGGAGGGTAAGAAAATTACATACATTTTCTCAGTACAATAAAATAGTCTGATGAAATTTGTATTTGCTTTTGTTTGCAAGGATAAGAAAACTTAAAAAAAAATCACAGCCTTATTATGTACTATAGAAAGATATCTATAAAACAAAATAAATAGATAGATATGTAGTATATACAAAAGGTGGGAAAAATAAAATCTCTCACAGGTTAAAAATGCCAAATAAAATTTGTAGAAAATGGAAACAACAGATCAGTTCAATGTCAGTTCATCAGATTTTCATGTTACCTGTCAACAATTCTGTCCAGTAATTCTGTCACCTGAAAATGTGTAAAGATGGTAATGCAATGCTCTCACCTGTTAACAAAGTTTCCTATTTTGTTTTAAAAACAAATTACATTAATTACAAAAATCTTATACATTGATTATTTATAATTACCAGATTATACAGGCACAAATAATTAGGTTGTAAATTTTCATACATTTTAAAAAATGAGAATACTTTGGCCAGAAAGCAGATGAGAGTATCAGCATAACTGTCACCATCTCTGTATCAAGTGACAAAACTACTGGAACCGACACGATTTTAGTGTATAACAACAGAAGCCTGGTGGCTGCTTCATTTACACTACCACAAAAGCCCTTTTCCTTCACACAAGTGATGTATGAAGATGTAACAATTACATTAAATTGCCGTCATGTACCTATGATAAAACAGTGAACAACACAACTGAAAGATTGTACTTTGTCAATGGAAATAAGAAATACCATTCAGACAGCACCTACACCATCCAAACAGCACCTGCACAACATTTAACCTAATTCTTAACCAAAAGTTTTAGAACGGGTTTCACTCCTTCGAACCATAGGTATTTTCAACGCCATTTTCTTTTAAAACATAATTTATAGCGCCACCTAAAGAACCACATTTTCTGCACCACAACTACACTACACTACTTGTGCCAGTGTCCTGACACATTTTGCATCACATTACTTCCCTGCAAGCACTGCTTCTGAATATCACACCACAAAGTGCCACATGTTACATCCCTTCACACCAAATATATTCCCTTTTCCCTTCCTGTACCACAGCATATAAAATGGTTCTGTAATTTTTACATACATATACAAAGACACTACAGGAACAATTGTAGATCCAGTTCACAACTTGAAACTAAAAGGAATGAAGATCATGACAACTTCCAAGGCAATGGAATGGTTCACCAATCAAAAAAAAAAAAAAAAAAAAAAAAAAGTACTTCTTAAGTCTACTCTTAGTTTGGCTGGGAAAAGTTTATTGTATTCTCATTAATTTGTAGTTTTCATCTTATTGTACTTAAGATTATATATATATATATATGTATAAATATAACCTTTTATAAAGTCTATTTTGTGGGCTTAGTCTGAGGCATCAGTTTGATTTTTTGTGTTGCCCTGAGCCCAGTATCTTCATCACTGACAATACTTGCTTCTATGGTAATTGCATCCTTTGACCAAACATTGTGCGTCTGTCAATAAACTGCTGCTCATGATAATAGCAGCCAGCCCTTCTCAAAACTTAACTGCTCTCTCTCTCTGCTGTAACTCCTTTCCTAAATCTATCTACCATCAAGCATCAGTCAAGGGATAAACTGTCAGTACATTCAGCTCATCAGTCTGCCTGATGTGCCTGCCCCTTCAAAATCCCTGCCATGGGTTATTAAGTTAAGTTTGGGTGCCTTTGCACTGCACTGAGCTACTGGCTTGGCTGACCAGTATTGGGCAAGAATGGCCTGGACTTGGGCCGTCTCTTAGGCTCGGCCCGACTAGGCTGTGGGGCTTCTGGAGGGGTTTGCGGGGCTGGATGGGAGGCATTGCTGCCACCAGCACGAAGATGTGGAGGGATGAACTCCTCAGCTACGTGAACAAGGCGGGTATGCATTACTTCACAATCAATTTGCATCAGGGCCACATGGTCCCTAGGAGGTGCCAGGGACTCATTCATTGGGCGTGGTGTTGGCATAAGAAGTGACATACGAGGCCGTGCAGAATCATTTCGTGCAGTGGCAGGCACGAGGAGATGGTCCGGGGAGAAGGAGACCACATAATAAGTATCATCACGACGCTGGATTGCCTCTAGGAATGACGAGAGCCGTGGTGCAGAGGCCAACACAGCACGCTGCTCCTCCGGCCTGATGGATAGTTTGGAGAAAAGTGTCAGTAAGGTGTAATACAGTTAACTAATTAATCACTGGATCTCACTATATGGATTTTTTAATTTTACATCCAAATCTGTACATTCTGTAGGAGGCAGTAAGGACCTGCCAAAATGATAATTACTCCCAGTGAGGTCTAAAGCACTGGATCAGGGGGGAGCTGTGAACTTATCATTAAACCCAGCTTTGACCTCACTGAACGTTTCTCTTTGTGTCTCACAATACAAGAGGGCAGTCACAGCCTGCCCTCTAAAGACAACTCTCTTCCTTCACACAAAACTACAAGCACCTAATTACACACACACCCTTCACTCAAAATTCTAAATCATGGCGACTCCTACACCAGCCTCACAGACCCCATCTGGGGAGGGGACCACAAATGCCTCCAGATTGGACTTCTCTTCTGATATCAACCCTAAGTGTCTTGACACACTCCCCTCAACTTTTTCTTCATTAATTTCTGCAACATTTGCAGTCTTATATCTAATCTTCAATCTGTAGAACATCACCTCTCCTCTAATAAACCTCATCTTTCACTGAAACACAGGTTTCTGAGGCAACTGACAGTAGCCCCTTTTCTGTTCCCTCCTGCTTTCTCTATCCTCATTTTCAATCTAAATCTGAATGTTGTGTTTATGTGCGCAATGACTTAACCTGCTCTTGTGCCCATGCTCTTAAATCTTCTGAGTTTTCCACTATCTGGCTACAACTATAGAGAAACTCTCAAACTGAATTTATCTGTGCTGTATACCTCTCACCTAACTCCTCTGACAATTAGAAATTCTTTGACTACTTCCAAAGTGGAGCACATTTTGACTCTCTTCCCTTTGCAGAGATCTCCATTCTTGGAGACTTCAATGTTCACCACCAGCTTTGGCTTTCCTCTCCCTTCCCTGACCATCCTGGTGAACTAGCCTTCAACTTTGCTATCCTCCACGACCTAGAGCAATTGGTGCAACACTACTCGTATTCCTGACCATCTTGGAGATGTGCCCAACATTCTTGACCTTTTCCTAACCTCTAATCCTTCTGCTTATGCTGTTACTCTCTCTTCTCCGTTGGGCTCTTCCGATTATATTATTATTATATTATGTGCCTTAGCTTACAGTATACAAAATAGGTGATTTTAATGTAACTTGAAACTTAGCAGTGATTGCACAACCCAGGGGTGTTAACAAAAACAAATATAAAATATTATGATGAATAATGGAAAATTTATAACACTGAAGCTCAAGATGTTCAGTACCATGTAGTGGCATTCTCAGTTAAATTACTTTAAAAGCTTCCTGAAAATTATGATGATGTCAGATTGTAGATAAGATGCCAAATGAAATATATAGTACACACTATAAGTTATTTTAGGCCTTCCACACACAGGTGTTAGGGTGGGTATCCATCTTTATCCCAGTAATGTTTCTCCACACACTGAACTGCAGCAAAATATCAGGCAAACTATGGTCTGCATTCAATAAAGTACTCAATAAAGTACTCAAAGCAGTGGCATCTCAAATAATCTGCAGTTTAGACATAGTCAAATGTCTGTTGTTTTACTTGTGATAATTTATGGTGAGCAACTGTGGTTCATAATAATTTTATGAGGCATACACTGTGGGTCTGAGAGAAAGGAGAGGCGAGATAGTTACTAATGAAAGAGTCCACCAACTCAAACCCTTATGGCCTTACCTGGCTGGGTTATCAACTTGCAGGGCCTCAGGATGGATGTAATGATAAAGGTGTGCTGGAGGTGGATGAGGGGGTGCCAAAGCATTCCATACTTCATTTACAGCTGACTCTCTATCCTTTCCTGTTGTAACCCCATGCAGGGTCCCTCCCAAACGCCCTGCCAGGCCCTTTCTTACAATTTTGGCTTTGGGATAGGCACCACCAGCATTAGCAGTTGTGGTATCATCTTTCTTGCGGTCAGTTTTTGAAGGTCTGAATTTGTGTTCGAACCAGTCTCTTAACTCTGTTTCCAGTCTGAAATAGGGTGCACAATAGTAAAATGTTACTATAATACATCCATCTGTCTGTCTATAAACCCAGGCAGCAATCTCATATGGGGTGAGTCTGACAAAGCACCATACACAACACACACACATCATTCAAATAGCTCATCAGCCCCTGGTGGAAAGGGATAGTCTTGTGAAACATACTACTACACCCCAGTACAACTGGTCATATACTTCCATAGCAAAACCTGACAGCACACACTGGTTTACCTCTGCCACTTCATAATGAGACAGTTCCCTTTCCCTACTACACACCTATTCACAAAAGCTTTCATACTTATACCAAGGCTGTCTTCCCCAAAAAGGAAGCTAGCCAAGGCAAGGCAAACAACTTTCACATTCACAATCATTCACACTGCTCCCTTAACCCCTTGGCCCTTGACTAATTGCATTAAAAAATACCAGTTGATCCTACTGAGCCATTTGCTTCTATAGAAGCTCAACCCTTATCATTTATCCTATTCATAATCTATGATTCAAAACAAATTGTATATCTGATGTACTTTTGCAAAGTGCAAAAAGTTTTAAACTAGTATCCTAGATGGCTTATGTGGTTTTATATCTGTGTGTGCCACTAAACACAATGAATCACTGGTTTGACTCGATTCTTTTTTTTTTTTTTGTCACCTGCAAGTTCCACAAACCTGGTTTGTGTGTGTGTGTGTGTGTGTGTGTATCCAAATGCAATTTTTGTCTTTATGTCTACCTAAAGAAGGCCAGGAATGATCATGAAAGACAGCAAAGAGTTAAGTTAGAAAAGTTGTTTTACGGCAAGATCAAAATGTAAATAAAAAAAAAAGCCTATGAATTTTTATAACTATCTCTGGTATCCTAAACAGATATAGGAATACAAGGAATTCCAAGCAACATAACCTAATCATAAGTTCATAATGAAAGTTGTAAAGCAATACACATAGGCACATGACAATAACCTTAGAGGACTTGGCACTGGGATGCCAACCTTTAAAAGTACATCTATTTACTCACCAACAAATTACCAACTCACATTTAACCCTTTTTCCCTCAGCTTTCTCACCTTAAGCTCTCAGTAGCATTAATGTACATGGGGCAGGTATGGGAGGCATTGGCAGCCAAGTGGGATGATCCACTATCATTATCTGCTGTCTCCTCCCTTGTCCACAAGAGAGACCGCTGGGAGAAGCTGGTTGGGACACTCAGCTCATCACTTCCTGGCAGGATGCCCTTGAGGGAGTCCAGCTTGGATTTTCCACCAAGAAGGATGCCCCTGGAAAGCAAAGCTATTCTGCTAATACTGTTCTTAAACTTTTCCCTTAGTTGCTCTATACTGAAGTTAGAGTTCTCCAATTCTTTAACCTTTTTGATGACGCTGTTACTGCATGCTATACCAAGTTACACATTCACATATTTTGCCATCTAAGAACTCGTAAGCATGATAACACTATCATTAGGCAATGCTTCCCCTGCTGATTAGCTTACATAGCCTTGTCATATTTAAAAACATGAAGCATGCTGACCTTGTACTGCTACTAAATCTCAATTTTTAAGATCACTTTATAGAGATGAAAAATAATGTAGAAAAAGTTAATAAGGATTCTGGATTGGCATCAAATTTCAATCAGTGAGCAAAAGCATTGGCCAACAATAGTTACGATGTTCATGTATCCTTAATGGCAAAATTACAAAACTGAAAATTATGACACAGTATACTGCATTATACTGTCACCTGTCTCACCTCACACACATGCTTCCCCTCTACCTCTACATAAAATCTGCCAACTGAGGTCTTGATCCATTTAGGTTTGTTAAGACTAGTATAACATCATAGTTCCCTTGGGTGCATGCTTAAAAGTACTTATAATTAGAAGAATCACTGGATAGTGTCTCCTTAAATGCATACTTTGTGGGTGACAGAAAAGTAGCATTATTATAGTACAATGAATATGCTACATAGAATCAGCTACCAAATCCTATTCTAACAAGAAATGTAGCCATCATCTGTTTGTTCCTACTTGTTATCATCCAACTTACTCAAACATTTACAATACAACATTGCCAAACAGTGATACTTACGAAAGGGGTCCAAGATTTAAGGAAAAGAGAAAGATGAGAGCAAAAAGTGCAGTGGTTGTCTTCCGACTGGAGGCACGGCCGGCTGAACGGCGCAGTGAATCACACTCTGTCTCTAGATGTGCTACTCGCTGCTGCAGGCGAAGGTTTTCCTGTCAAGCAAGGACAATAATTGTCAAGAATGAGAAGCTACTGGATATTCCCATATACGAGTATATATATATATATATATATATATATATATATATATATATATATATATATATATATATATATATATATATATATATATATATATATATATATATATATATATATATATATATATATATATATATATATATATATACACACACACACACACACACACAAATACATATTAAGCTGAGATCCTTTGGTAAACTGTTACATATCTCACATGTTTGGAACATAAAAATGTTTATAATCATCCCATTTTTCTTGTACCTCGTAACTACAAGATTCTGGGGATTATATGGAAGCAAATTATTCCTTTGTAACTCTTGTCTTATTCAATCAGGATAGAGGTGAAAAAAATTGATAAAAATTTGACCAAGTTGGCTGATGAAAACCAACTATATAAGAGTTACAGCATGTTACTGAAACTCTTCATCAGAGAAAAAATATTTCAACACAGCTCATCTTCTGTACATTTCATGAATTACCAACCTCTTTAAGCTTTTTATTCTCACTCTCCAGGTCAGCAAACTTCAACTCAAGGGAATTGAGATATTCCTTTTTCTTTTTGCGAGACAAACTTGCTGATTCTCGGTTCTTGATCATTCTCTGCTGCCGCTTGAAAGCTTTTAGCTGAATAAGAGAATATTGGGTGAAAGGAGGCATTTAAGGTGCAGAAGTATGATATAAAAAACAGAGATAAAGGGTGTAAAGAAATCCATAAAGAGTCTTCACAGTCTTCCTTTTATCCTTAAGCTTCATGTCCAATGCAATATCCTGCCAATAATTCTTTCCAACTGTCCCTATTCCATTGTGATATTCTCTACTCTGCTCAGTCAACCATCTAATTTTACCATCTTTTCACATCATTGCCTCATTTCTCACTCTACCCATACATGTTCATCAGACAAATTATCTCCATTTTTTTCAACATTGTCTTATTTTTGCTTTTGTTTCACTCCCATTGCAGTTACTGTTACTGTATCTTCATACAATCTCATCTTTGCATTCATTCCAAGCAACCTACAACTAAATACATGCTATGCTTACTCTATTCATTCTCTATTCATCCACAGTAACATACAATCTTATCTAAAAATTAAATTACTGATGAATTTTAAAGTGATAGAAATCTACCACAAATAAAGACAAACAGACTTAGGTAATAGAAACAAGTATTCAGGGCAATAAGATCAAGTAATGTTCTCATCCCTCCCTTCTCTTTCCCTTTTCTCTGGCACATCCTTACATCAGGTATGCTGCATAGCTTCAAGCCAGGAGTGAGAGCTGGTGCCAAAGGTGCAAGGGGGGCTGCAGATGCTGGCGTTCCTACTGTTCCTACTGTTGTTGGGGTGCTGACCTGAAATAATAAAGACAAATTACGAAAACCAGGCATGGTATTTATCATAAAACTCAGTGAGAGAAACTTAGAGAAAGAAAGACAAGGAAACTAGAGATACAGGCAAAGATAGAGATTAGAAACCTGACAAGAAAGAGTATCAAGTGGAGCATCCTAAGGGTTAGTTCTAGCTAGTAAATGCATTAATTTTGGATAGTATTGTGTAAACAAGACAGTGTGAGTTTTTTTTTGTTTAGTAACTTACAGAAGCAAGAAAAATTAAACTAACAAAGCTGAAAACCATCTCATTTAACCTAAAAATGGCTAACGGCATAATTGTTACTACATGTATGGGGATTATATCCATGTCCCAAAACCTACCTGGGGTGGAAGAATGGAAGAAAGAGGGCTAGGGCTGGGGGTGGTGCTTGGAGGAGGCTGGGTGGCAGGTGGAGGAGCTTTGACCTGTACTATCCTAGTGTTGCCTCCAGAAATAGTCCGGGTCACAGCTGTGGATGAAAAACAGGTCTGTTATGACCACCTACTAGATCATAAATTTTATATTGTTGAATGTCCTTTAACTAAGCCTTATTTATTTATAACAGGGAAAGAAGACTTGTAAAGTACACAGAAGATGAGTAATTAACAAAAATAACAAGAAATGAGTGCAAGATTCAACTATCAGGTGCTGCCATGACCACAAATCTGTAGGCTGTCACCATATGGAGCCTTGACTTCCATGTCAATCAGGTCAAATATTCTACCTTCAATTGTGACCAGACAGGTCACTGGAGGTTGACATGGGCCTCCAAGGTGCACCACAAGAGACGAATGTGCTCAAACCAACCACCAGCATCCCATCAAGAGTCCAAAGGCACAACATCCATGAACTAATTAAATAAATTTGTGCAAATTTACGCTGTAATCTAATTCTTCCCATTGTTTCCCTCTACATTTTCTTATTCTTTTCTTCATGAATGAGTTGAGTATATTGAGTAACAATATTTAGTAAAATGATCCTCTTTCACTATTAGTCACTCACCTGTCTTGGGTAAGGTCAGCTTAGGCACAGATGATGAGTTTACAATGCTGATAACCTGTGGCTGGGGTGTCTGAGCAGCAGATGGACTGACCACCTTGGGCTGTATCTTCATAGTTTTGGTAACACGGCCACCTTTGGTGGGACCCGGACCAGATCCCCCTGCAACAATAGACCAATAAATTCAAACAAAAACTTTCTCTCCTTTCTTCTCACATTGTTTACCTTACACTGTTCCCAGATATTCACTTCTATTTCTCCTTCTCCCGTAACCACCTCACACCTGCCTACTGCAGACACACTCACTCAATAAGGTATTCTAAAATCTCATACCTCCTTTGAAAACCATCACCTTAATTTTCTTAGCATTTAACCTCTGTTTTTCTCCCAGACAAAGCCTATGGAATAGGTCCACCACTCTCTAAAGTTCTCTTTCACTCTACCCATAAGACAAAGTCATCTGCAAACAGACATGCTGCTACACCCCATCCCACTCAATTTTCTTTTGGTCTTGCACTAACATTTTCTACTAAAGCTTTCATCTCTCATACCCATCCATAAATATGTTAAACAGCCAAAGAGACATCACACATCCTTATCTCACTTGTATTCCTATGGTGAAACTCTCTCCAAGCTCTCCCTCCATCCTCAGTTATTTTTGTATGCTCATAAAAGCCTTAACAACTGTCTGTCTACACCATTGATTTTAAAAACATCCCAAAGGACTTCCTTATTTACTCCATCACATGCTTTTTTATAGCTCCATGAATGCAAAATATAATTTTTCTCCTTTCCTAAAGCCCTGTACGCATGACTGAGAAAAACTGATGGTCAAGCAAATGGAATGCCCATCCCTGTGGTCAAGCAAAATCATCAGATAAAGCTGTCTGCCTATTAGTTTGACTGCTGCCATCCGACACCCTAGTGTGTACAGTCCAGTAAATCAGCAAAGTCTACTGGGGACTGTTCAGTTGTGTGGACAGGGCCTTAGTGCATCTTTATTATAATTTTAGTCGCAAAAATCTGATCCATGCAACCTTTTCATTTCCTGAATCGCCCTGTTCCTCACTGACTTTCATATCAGTCACTTCCATCAGTCTCTCAGTCAGGACTTACCCATAGACTTCCTGCCATGCTAAGCAAATTTATCCCCTACAACTATTACTTGCTTGATACACAAATTTATCCCAGTGTAATTATTACTTGCTTGACAGAAATGGGTTTACAACAGAGATAAGAAATTTGTTCTTGAGCAGAGTGGCAATTAACAGGAATACATTTGGTAATCAGGTTATCATTGCCAAGTCATTAGAGGTTAAAAAGAAAATTAGATGCTTCATGGATAGGGATGATAGGTTGACATTTGTATGTAGGTTTTATCCCAGAAATGTAGGCTGCCTGGCTTCTGGCTTTGTCCATTCACTTACCATTCCGTGTTGTGATGGTGACAACTTTTATGGGCTGAGAGAGGTGGTTGCCAACACTACCATTGCCATTCATCAAGGGCTTCTGTTGCTGCTGTTGGTGTTGGTTGGCCTGTCCCATTACCATGGCAACTGGAGAGGGAGGCTGAGGACTGTGTGGTGGAGAGACCTCACTCTGAGGAGGTGTGACAGGAGGAGTGTCCAGCACCTGAGGGCAAAAGTAATTGGTAATATCAAAATTTCAATGGTACCCCTTACAGAGATGATAAACACGATGTAAATAACAATGACAGGGTCACTGGTGATAATGACAGTGACCACGACTTGGTGAACCTAATAGTCAGGTTGCCACTAACGCAAAATATTCCAACACAAATCACATCTAGCACAGGAGTAAGTTTGCTTCCAAGTCATACTCTAACTTTAAGCCTAATGTGGGGATGGGCCACAACAAGCTGCAGAGAAGCCCATAATGTGGAATAGGTTAACACTAATGTTGGGGGAGACAAGCACGCTGCCACTGCCGCCTACAATGGTGCTAATTTAATGAGAAGGGTGGGCTGCAGCTGCTGCCATCATACATGGTGATGGAAATGTAGTGAGAAGGGTAGGCTGCAGCCACTGCTGTTATACACAGTGATATAAGTGTAGTGAGAAAGGAGGGCTGTAGCCACTACTGCCATACATGGTGATGCAGGTTTAGTGAGAAGGACAGGCTGCTGCTGCTGATGCCACCATATACAGCAATGTTAATTTAGTGAGGAGATGGGTGTGCTGCAGTTGCCACAGTGATGAGAATTTAGTGAGAAGGGAAGGCTGCAGCTACAACTACCATCACCATACTGTGATATCAACAGTGAGCATTCATCAGCAATGTTGTAAACAATCACTGTGTGGTTTCTTGATTTTTACTATACTGTACCAGTTTTTATTCATTATCCTTTAGATTTTTTTTTAACCTCTATGTATTTATGACCTTTAGTTATATGTAAAAAAAAAAAAATAATGTCATAGGTAGTCTGGAAATATTTTATTACAATTTTTGAGAGGCCTGCCTTAGCCAGGTTGGAACCATAGTAATTTTCAGCCATTCCTTTAATTAAAACTAACACAAATTGTGTCTAGCATGTCCCAATAGCCGAACCAAATCCCCACATTAGCAGCAGCATGAATATACTAATAGAGAAGCATTATGAATATGGTAAACCTACATTACATGAAGATGGAACAAGGAAAGAATAACAAAATAAGAAGAAAACAAAAGAAGAACAGGGAATAGAGAAAGCAGAAAACCCAGGAACAGTGCAGCAGTTTTTGTTTTGAAACACGATGTGAAGGAATGAGAAGGCCCAAGCAGACATGACCCACACAGAAAAAGGTTATAAACATTAAGGAGACTGTGACTGTGGGCGAGGGGAGCCTGACAGAGATGAAGGTGTTGGCTGCCACACTGCCAACCAGAAAAGGTGAGCACAGCACCTAAAGTAGCAGGACACTGTGTGCGAACGAGGGGAAAAGCGAGGTGACTTGTGGGAACTTACAAGTGCCTACATCATCTCACACCTCTCACTCTCCCTTACAATCTAAACTCTGCCCTGGTACCCTGATGTGGGTGGGTCATGAACTGTTTTACTCTATGTGTGTGTGTGTGTGTGTGTGTGTGGAAAATATATGGGAGTTTTGACCTTAACATAGAGATGACTTTTTGAGGGAAAAGAGAAAAAGAAACTAGAGCATATTAGGTCACGATATTGAGGGAGAAGTCAGTAGCAGAGGTTACAGAGGTAGCAGGGAACAGAGTAGCAGAGAGAGAGACCAGAGATTCAGAGAGGCCTGGCCTGAGGATGACCGTGGGTGAGATGGATGGAATCACATAAAGTAAGTGGAGCTTATAAGTTGTAATGAAGTCTTGAAATCAATAATTTCATGATAAGGTAGCAGAAGGAACAATGATAGGATGTTTAGGTTTGTTGTTTTGATTGATGCATATGTTGTTTATGTTTTGTATTAAATGAGATTTTGTTATGTTGTGTGTGTACTTTTCTTAGTGAATTTTAATTGAAACAGTATGACACCAGTTATAATCATGTATTTCTTTTAACTAAATATAGTTGGTGTAAATTGCTGCAGTGCAACTTCACGTGTGTTTCTTTATTGAGTTAGGTTTGCGCAAATCGCCGCAGCACAGACATTATGCATGTTTTCCTGTGTGAAGAATGAAGATTGCATTTTTTATCAAAATTATGCCGTGTGTATCTTGTGTACTAATATTACAGTAATTCTTGAATACTGATTGAAGACTGATATTTTGCAATTATTATCACTGGGAAAGAAAAGTAAGACTGTGTAACAACTATTATTTTGCTGGCAACATATCAGATGTGTTTTATGTATTAATATTACTCATTAAGTAAATTAGACAAATTTACCAGAGTATTTATATCCAGTAGCTAGAGGAACTGTGCAACATCTCAGTTACAACATGAACAATACAAAATTAATTCATTCAATTTTCTTCATACTCTACATCCAGAGTTCCTCATCTTAAACTCACCCTGATGCTGGGCTTGACATCACTCCCACACAACAGGTCCCAGATATCTCGTGTCTCATCAGGAGAAGGTGGCAACTGTAACATGTGCTGTGGAGACGCTGGTTCCTCCTTCACCTGGAATACACACATACACATGGAAATCATATAAGGATAACAATAAACACACTTACTTGGTGGTTAGCTAGATACTAGTAACTTAACATTATCAGTCCAATATCTCTAAACACTGCCTTAAACTAGGCTTGCTTTATGAGAATCACCAGTGGTCTGTTATTGCCTTAAGAAAACTAGAAGGGATAAATGCAAGAGTAGGCTATCAGCCCCTCATTTGTAAAATTCATAACAAAAACAGGATAAAACTTGGCACTGAGAGACATACTTTGAAACTCTTTCTTTTCCATCCACCATCTTTATACCTACAATAGTGGGTCTGTGCATTCATACTTGACTTGTTTCTCTGATGTGACCTACCACACTTTCTCTGTCCATTTCATTAATTTCTACTCCAAGGGGCACCATGTTGGGGTAGAAGGCACGTGTCAGCTCTTCTGCCGTCATGCCATCTGTAACTACATAAAAAACATATGTATTAATGTCATCCTCAATTTTCCTACTCAGTTTTCATTACAACTGAAAACCTTAGAAAATTATTTTTAAAAAGTTCAGCACAAGAAAGCAGCATGTAGATGAGCCTACAAAATAAATATACAAAGAAACTATGACAAACTAAGGCTTTTCATTAAAAAAGGTCTTAATGGGTGTTTACAGAGAAAGAGGGAGACAGAAAAAAACTACAGTAAAGATGACAACTATTTAGCTAATCTATTATCTTCTGTAGTACCAAAATGATGCCTCAGCAAGCAGGTGGCACAGACTAAGCATCCTCACTGACCACCCTTACACATGGGTCAGCTGCACAAGTATACCTAGTTTTCTCCACATTACAGCCCAACAGCAGAACTGGCTTCTGCTACAATATTCAGTAAAAGCTGCTTACACTGACCAGATAAACAGGAAAAATAACTACTACAAACAATGACAACAAAAGAAAATAACATTAGAGGTAACATAAGTCTGAGAAAAAGAAATACATGACAGGTAAAAAGAAAAAGAAGTTGCATGCAAATAACTTAACCATAACTGTAATAGTCAGGGTAATGGCTAATGTGACCTAGAAAACACACAGGAAGAAAAACTTTCAATAACAGCTTTTTCCCACCAGAATGAGAAGAAATATTGCATTTATCTTTGACTGCTTTTAGTTCAGTCTATGCACGTACGTATCTACAGTGGTACTTTGATATATGTCCATTTAAGAATAAGTCCAACTTGGTATATGTCTTGTTTGGACACAAAAAAATTTCTTTGGTATATGACCTTTGTATGTAATACGACGTGTGCTATAATTTGTATGGGTCAAAATAAGTCACGACACCATGCGCTACCCTTATTTACCTCTCTCAAGACAAAGTCATGACTGCCAGGTTGGCAGGACTCTCCTTCCAAACAATAGGATCTCTTCCCTTCTCAGCACCATCCTAGTAAGCACTTGACTCTTCTCAACAAGGTGAAGTGAGGTTAAATTTTCACTTATTTCATCTAGCTGCTTTTGTTTTTACTGTATTTGACAGTATATAAGATGTGCCTTTTTTTCATGAAAATGGATCAAAAAATTGCCCATTTCTTAAATGTGAATGTGAGGCCTTCCATAGATTTCATTTTTAAATTTCTTTCACCCATACACCCAAAGATTTACACTACCATATTATGGCAAGGGTACTATATCATATTTTCAGCCATAATATGATGTAAGGAA
The DNA here is from genome assembly GCF_035594125.1 of Scylla paramamosain. NCBI lineage: Eukaryota > Metazoa > Arthropoda > Malacostraca > Decapoda > Portunidae > Scylla > Scylla paramamosain. The sequence goes on along the minus strand of NC_087165.1, from coordinate 17,426,668 downwards.
ATGTTGAAAATGAAAATGCAGTCCTGTTCAGTGATGTGCCAAGTGTATTGTTGACATCTCTGCAGCTGGGTTGCATTCTTCACTTCACCTCTGATTAGGCCACCATCTCTGTTTTATTACTGCAATCATGAAGGATATATTTACTGTTAAGATTGCTTGCTTTTTGTTCAGCTGTTCTGCTAGCTTGCTTTAAACATTACATGCTTAAATACCTAAAAAAAAATTTTTTTCCTGAATATGCCCTGCTGAAATGTGGGTGTGTCTTATATGCCCATGCATCTTATATGCCATCAGATACAATATGCATTTTAGTATCAGGCAGTGTTTAAATTATTTTATCATCAATGTACTATATAATATGCCAATAACAAAAGGATTTTTTTTTCATGGGAATGGACTAATCATTTTTCCTTTATTTCTAATGGGAAAAAATTTGTTTGGTATGCATCCTGTTTGGTATAAGTCCAAGGATCTGGAACAGATTTAGGACATACACTGAGGTACCACTGTATATATCTATTAATTTCCTATCTACCAATCTAGATTTGACTGCTGTGGGTTCTCCTTAACAAAAAATATTCTGATGCAAGTTTAGAATACAATCTTATTAAAATACCACTGAGAGCAAAGGAGTAGTTGTGTAGTTTAAGTCTCTTAATGCCTATAGTTTTATTCATTAAAACAGTAATTAGTCATTCAAGTAAAAATTGTACTGTCATTACCAGTCTAGGGAGTCTTTAAGGAATGACTTTGAACACTCACCTTCACACTTGATGGAGGATAATCTATTAGAGGGGAATGAAGAGAGGGAGGAGGAGGAGGAGGAGGAGGAGGAGGAGGAGGAGGAGGAGGAGGAGGAGGAGGAGGAGGAGGAGGAGGAGGCATTCCCAGTGGGCAACATCTGGAAGACTTCTCCAGGCTGGCATGGCCATGGAGGTACTGGCTCAAGGTCATCCAGGGCCAAAGGGAGCTGTGGAATGACAGAATGTTACTATTGGCACCTCACCCCATTCAGCAGCTAATAATGTGCAATGCATTCAAATGATAAATTCTTCACTGATTTAATGTAATGGTTGTATTTACATATAATTCACAGGTGAGTTGTGAATACATATTTGCATATTACTAATACCTTTAGAGTTTAAATTAATGGATCTTTACATCATGGGGACATAAATCTAAATATTAACCTATCAGGTAGTATGGTAATAGTCAGAAATTGAGTAACCATCTGCACTTACTACCACTATTGTGAGCTTTCCCTCACTCTTAATTCCTTTGATATGATGAGATCCTAACAAAATGCAATTTTAAGCATATCAGAGGATGTAAGACTGTAGGAAAACTCTAGCAATAGAAGTGGATATGGTATGTTACTCAACTATTAACGATGACTGTACTTTAATACACAATACAATGTAAGTAATAAGAAAACCATATAGATCAAAAGACAATGCAAGAGGGATTCTGGTGTTTATCTTATGAGGCACTTGAATGTAACCTCACCTCAATATTTTCCTATAGTTAATTCAATTTGTAAAAGCATAATTACATATGATGACTAACAAATCATGTGCCTGTGTTTACCTCAAGGTCATTGGAGAGTTTGTGGATGAGGTCGTCATCACTGCTAGACTCTGACACATCTGAAAAATACATACATAAATTAATCAATTGATAATAAATATGCTACAGTGATAAGTAAAGATGGGTAAACCAATCAAAATTCACATGAAATACGAACATAGTATAGCTATTCTCTAAGTCTTTATAATTGATCTTAACCTTACACCACATATCAAACATATTTATAATAACCTTCAAGATAAGACAAGAAAAAAAAAAAAAGCAAATATAAATTAATGAATTTCCCAACAATGGGGGAAAAAAAAAGTGATGGGCCCCACACAACTGTATATTACAGAGTAGATGGTGGTGGTGATACTATTACTACCTACTACTACTACTACTACTTAATTACAATAGAACTAGATTTTGCCTGACTCTGTGCACCAAAGGAAATACTTAAGGCATGTTTGGTATATCATCTATGAGGAATCATAACAGATATGTTGCTCACTTGAAAATAGGAGAGTCACCAATCTTATATCAAAATACTCTGGCAAAATACTACTTGACATTCATGTTTGCAAGGCAGTATCTGTATGATGTATCTTTGTGTATAAAAATGGAGATCAGATATACTGATCAAAGGATTTTTATCATCTTTTAGGAAAACATTTAGTAGTAATGCAATTAAAAACAAGATAGTTTGAAGATTCAATGGGTAAATATATATATATATATATATATATATATATATATATATATATATATATATATATATATATATATATATATATATATATATATATATATATATATATATAAACATGCTTACATCCTTTTGCAATTCAGGTGCACAGGTTATATATTATTTTTCCCCCCTCCTAGATATTTGTGTAGCCTTGGTGTTTTTTTGTTTCTTTTCTGCCTAATTTTTTTTACTCCATTTTTTCTCAGTCCCTGTCATCTGACTGAATACCTCCTTTTGTTTCTCCTTTACTTTCTCTCTCTCTCTCTCTCTCTCTCTCTCTCTCTCTCTCTCTCTCTCTCTCTCTCTCTCTCTCTCTCTCTCTCTCTCTCTCTCATTCAGTCATAGTCTTGAACAGTACTAGAACTGTTTCTCTCTTGAACTCATAACTTCCTAGAAACAAGATCTTCACTCTCATAATGACCATTAAATCAAGTTACAATTAAATTATAAGGAGAAGAGGATTGCAGAATAAAGAACCTTAACAGTAAATGTAAGCAAAGCACAAGCTTTGATAAGCAGTGCAGACAATGCATCAGTCCTGAGGTGGTCTTAAGCCACATATATACAAAAGTATGGCTGATCATTCCAAGGTATGCCCTGAGTGCAGTGACTAAGTGCACATAAGGTATGGTGGTGCAAAGACTAGTCTGAGCAATGCAATTGACTTTACTCAAAGTGTATGGTGGATATGTAATGTTGGAGTCAAAGAATTTGAAGGACTGGCACTGTACTGAAATTTAGTCTAACTAGTATACTGACAAATTTAGTTACCTAGGAATACAAGACTAATGAAGCAGTTAGGAGTGGCTCAAACAGTCTTCAGAAAATATGAGTTCCAAACAATAAAGTTTCCCTCTATGTGAAAAGTAAGAAAAAACATGTCATGTGTTGTGTGACAAGTGTCATATCTTAAGGCATTGACTGGGCCATAATGAAAGCAGTACTTATGGAGAAGTGGATGCATTACACTACTTTGAGAGACGACCCATTAACTGAGGAGTGGGGAAAAAAACTGTACTAAGAAAAAATTATCACCCTATATTTACTTGCTACTACTGGAACTAAGAAAACATAACAACTTATTAAATGTGACCTAGTGAATACAAATAATGCAATGGAAAAAGATGTAAAGAAAAAAATGTGACAATCACTTACAACATTTGATGTGCACAAAAAAAAAAAATAAATAAAAAATAAATAAATAAATAAATAAATGAATCAATAAAATAATTAATATTTAATCACACAAAAAAAATAAATGACTGGAAAACAGGAATAAGTGGTGCAAAATCAAACTAGACAAAGACAAACACAAAAACAGGTGCCACTAAATATAAAAGTGAGATGAAAACAAATCACAAAAGGAGAGAGTGAGGGAAGAATACAGAAAGAAGGAAATGAAGCCCTGTATGGCACAGAAATTAAGAAAAAAGCTACACAACCCTAAAAATCCTGGATTACCAGAATCTTTCAATTTCTAAAACCATCAAATGTTTTTATAACATGAAATACTGAGAACAGATGCAAATATGCAAATATAATTTGTTAGTTTGGGATCCACTAACTCATAAAAAATTGTCAATTAGAAAGAAAACTACTTGAAAAAATATTTTGATTGCCAAACAAGAGACGGTACTCAACAGTATTTAAATCAATGTTAGGTAAATATAATAATGTAATCAACTAATATAAGGTAAGATACTTAGTAAAAGTTTGTGTCACAACTATCGTCATACAAATGGTGCAGAAGGCAGAAGGCAAAAAATTAGTAAAGATTCCAAAATAAGCTAAGATTCCCAGATCAGTCTTGCATACTAATGCACCACAACACCCAATGGCACCACACCACACCACCTTGAGAAAAATCCATCATGTCCAACTCTGAAAATAGTTCTCGAGAGAATGCGTCAGCTAGATTAGGAGGAGCAGGGCTGGCTGGAATGCAGACGGTGGGCTGTGTTGATGGAGACTTAGTAGGCTCTGGGAAGAAATGTCAGGCTTTGTTACATGACATGTGATGATGCCATGCACAAGCAGAAGTGGTGGCATGGAAATCAATTATTCAAGAAAAGTTACATGCTACAGATTATAGGGCATGGACAACATTACCTGGATAGTAGGAGTGTACTTACTTGGTACTGACTTTCTATTTCCACATTCAGCACTTTTAATGATGGTGGAGTAAGCCAAATTATGTACTCCAGCTGACAAGACAATACAAACCTATTCTGCACTTTTTTAATCATACTAGTATATGGTGGCTGGTACAATAATGCAAGCACAACAAAAAAAATAAAAATAAAAAAACGACAACAACAACAGCAAAAAAAGTTCCTAATCAGAAAGAGCACAATGCATCCATGCACTTTTCAATGCAGCTGTAGAAAGGGATCTTTTTTAAATAGTGAATACATCAACATATCATCATATAACACAAGGACCTTTATCACCTTTTGCTGTTGTGGTCATCCTTCATTAACATTCTGAGCACTCAACAAAAACATGTACATACATAAAAGACACTCTAGATCAATGCTGTCATTTATGGGCTATGGAACTACCTAAGAGACTGGGTAGTACAATAATATGACTTTAAAGTTGTACACGATTATAGAAAAAATATTGTCTAGCAGCGACAGAGTTATGAAGTAGGATAAGCCATGCAGGGGCAGTACAAGATGAGGCAATTCATGAATGGGATAAAAAATCACTATAATAATAAAGAATAGGAATAAACAAGGAATAAATCTTGGGTAAAAAAAAAAGAAGTGCTCTCTTGAGAGTATAATAATCCACACAATAGAAAATGATAATCAATTAAATCAAAGGAAGCACTGAAGTAGGTAAAGAAAGAATAAATCACTTAAGAGTGTTATCTTTTCAAAAGCAAAAAACTCATCCACATTATTTGTTAAACATATACACATACATAATGTGTGTGTGTGTGTGTGTGTGTGTGTGTGTGTGTATGTGTGTGAGTATTTACCTAGTTATATTGTACTGGGCATGAGCCAAAGCTTATTTTGTCTTGTCTCCATATTCATATTTATCCAGTTTCTCTTTAAACATGTGTAAACTGTTTGCCACAACCACCTCTTCCTTCAAATCATTCCAGATTTCAAAAGTTCAATACAGGAAACTGTATTTCTTGATGCAACTCAAACATCCATTCTTTTTATTTTCTTTCCATGCCTCCTCTAACATCTCTCTCCCTCCTACATCTGTGGTACTGAGTCATTCCCATCTATTATTTCTATGTTGTTTACTAATTTGTAAATTGTTATCAGGTTTCCTCTTTCTCCTCTCTTATAGTGTTGGTAATCCCATCTCTTTCTTCACAGCTTAAGTCTTTCAATTCTGGTACCATCTTTGTCACTACCCTCTGTATTCTTTCCAGTTTCTTTATATATATATATATATATATATATATATATATATATATATATATATATATATATATATATATATATATATATATATATATATATATATATATATATATATATATATTATTTGGAGCCCAAACTACTGCTGTATTTACCTAATTTACCTAGTTGTATTGTACAGGGCATGAGCCAAAGCTCATTTTGTCTTGTCTCCATAACCATATTTATCCAATTTCTCTTTAAACATGTGTACACTGTTTGCCAAAACCACCTCTTCCTTCAAATCATTCATTATTTCAATAGTTCAATATGGGAAGCTGTATTTCTTGATGTCACTCGAACATCCACTTTTCTTTATTTTCTTCCTATGCCAAGGGCCTTTGTCAGTCTTTCTCCCTCCTCCATTTGTGGTACCAAGTCATTTCTGTATATTCTTTCTATATTGTTTACTACTTTGTACATTGTTATCAGGTCTCCTCTTTTGCTTCTCTCTAGTAGTGATGTTAATCCAATTTCTTCAAGTCTTTCTTCATAGCTTTCATACTCCTTCAATTCTGGTATCATCTTTGTCGCTATCCTATGCATTCTTTCCAGTTTCCATATATCTTTTTTTCTATGTGGAGCCCAAACTACTGCTGCATATTCCAATTTAGGTTGTGTCATGTTTGTTATAATTTTCTTCATAATTTCTTTATCTAAATAGTTAAACGCCACCCTAATGTTTGTTAACAAGCTGTATGTAGAGCTGAATATTCTGTTTATGCGCCTTTCAGGTGATAGTGTGTCCTGGATCATTACTCCCAAATCTTTTTCTTTATTACTTTTCATTACTATTTCTCCTCCCATTTTGTAATTCCATGAAGGTCTCTTTTCACTTTTTACTTTTTCCAACATGTGGCATTTTCTGTCATTAAATTTTAGTTTCCATCTTTGGCTCTATGCATTATTCTTGTCAATGTCCTTTTGTAACTCTTTGCAGTCATTTTCATCCTTTATTATTTTAATTATCTTTACATCATCAGTGAAAAGGTTTATATAACTACTTAGATCTGTTGTCATGTTATTTACATATACAGTGGAACCTCAGTTTTCAAACTTAATTCATTCTTAAATGCCATTTGAAATCCAAAATGTTCGAAAACCGAAACTATTTTCCCTATAGGAATCAATGTAAAATAGATTAATCTGTTCTCTGACACCCATCCCCCATTTCTTGGCAGATAATGACCAACACTCCTACTGCTATGATGGCCACTTCACAGCACCTCCAGCTTAAATTTTTTTTTATCCAGAAAGGATGTATAGAATGAACTTAGGGTATTTCTTGATAAGAAGTCTGCCCCACCCCCTCATTTTCTCCCCAACACCCCCAAATCCCTCAAACAAGCTTGGAGGCCTGTGGGGAACTGGGTTTTTTGGGGGAATGAAAAATAAGTGAAATAAGGACGTTAAAAAATCTAAGGAAATTTACCTTAATATTTTGAATTTCCCTAACCTATCCTAGCCTCTAGGATAGGTGTGTGTGTGTGTGTGTGTGTGTGTAAGGATATGCTTGAGTGGCAGAGCCAAAAGAAGCCTTAACTACTAATGCCATTATGTGTAAAGAATTGAATAATAGCAAGAATATTAGTTTTGCAAGAGAATGTAAAAATGAATGGATAATCAGGAAATCAAGAAAGCAGACAATGAACATTAAGAGAAAACTATTGTAAGAGAGGTAAGAATAAAAATATCATATGTAAACAAAAATAAAGAGAAAAAGAAGAAAACTGAAGCATAAGATTGTTTTATAATGATAAATCTCTCTCTCTCTCTCTCTCTCTCTCTCTCTCTCTCTCTCTCTCTCTCTCTCTCTCTCTCTCTCTCTCTCTCTGTTTTTCCTGCCCGTAAAAGATAAATATTAGTAAAACTGGCTCTCCACTTCTGCTGATATCTTCCCCATGTCCTTGCAATACCTCTGACACTACACTGTATGTGCTAGTGTGTGTGTGTGTGTGTGTGTGTGTGTGTGTGTGTGTGTTTAAGGTAGTGGCAAAAGAAAAGTGCATGATACTACATTTTGCAATCAAAGACTTTAACATACCTTCTATACTTTGCTCATGTTTCTTTTCTCTCCCCTCGTCCTCTCTTGCTAACATTCCACACATTCCCTCTCCCTGCCGTCCTCCACCTTGCCTATACCAACACCTATATATTGGCTGGTTACTTCACAGTTTCTACACGATCACACCGGCCAATGACTCCACGCCCATCAGATGCACTTTTTTTTTTCTCGATGGCAGGGATATTAAAAAAATAAAAAAAGGAGGGTACCAGAAACCAGAAAGTTATCACACAAAATTAATATACTACTTACTGGCTTCTTAACCTCCACTGTATACGTAAGATTACAATACTTTGCTACATATACTGCTTACGATAAAGCAGACATCAAAAGTTACTTCAACTAGACAC
>NC_087165.1:17411011-17413511 GCF_035594125.1 Scylla paramamosain | reverse complement strand
CTCTCTGCTCCAAACGTATGTAGTTACGTACTGAAGTGATGTACGATAATTTGTTACATTAACGACAGAAAATCTATTAAGCATAAATTTTTGTGAAGCGACACTCTTCTCATATGCCCCACTTTAATTTCCGAAGCGAAGAGAGAGAGAGAGAGAGAGAGAGAGAGAGAGAGAGAGAGAGAGAGAGAGAGAGAGAGAGAGAGAATGTTTGGTTCTATCGCCCTTGACAACGCGACATGCCTCTCTCCAATCTAACTATTGCATTAGGTGTACAGTGTACATAGAATAGTAATTACTACTAATACTGTTCACCACCACCACCACCACCACCGCCATCATCATCAAAGAAGAAAGGAATTACAGTAATTGCATACACAAACAGACAAACATAGGAATAGTGATAGACACGAGTCAGACAAGAGATAGTGTATCTGTTCTCTCTCTCTCTCTCTCTCTCTCTCTCTCTCTCTCTCTCTCTCTCTCTCTCTCTCTCTCTCTCTCTCTCTCTCTCTCTCTCTCTCTCTCTCTCTCTCTCTCTCTCTCTCTCGTGGTGTTGGTGGTGGTGGTGGTAATAGAAGGAGGAAAAGGAGGAGGAGGAGGAGGAGGAGGAGGAGGAGGAGGAGGAGGAGGAGGAGGAGGAGGAGGAGGAGGAGGAGGAGGAGAAAAAAAAACAATTAAGAACAAGAACACCAACAACAAGAAGTAATCACAACAATATTATTAATAGTATAAATAGTAGTAGTAGTAGTAGTAGTAGTAGTAGAAACATAATGACAGTACCACCAACACCACCACCACCACCATCAACAATAACATCAACAGTATGCACCGCCAAGCCAAGCCAATCTCTAGAGTAGTAGATAGCAAGTAACAGCAGCAGCAGCATGTACTACCTTGCAACAGGGCAGAGAAGACCGGGAGAGGGGAGGGAGGGGCAGATTCCCAGGCGCTGAAAGGAGTGTGTCTACTGGAGATAACTTTCATGCCATCCCCTTCAGCCTCCTGCCGTTGGTGCCGCTCCTCCTCCTCTACCTCCACCTCCTTGAACATAATGCCTGCCTGCTCCTCCATCCATTTCTCCTCGTCTTCCTCATCGTCTTGCATAAACATATCAAGTATCACGGACATTTTTATTTATGTTTTTAATGTTTAATGTTTAGGTTTTTTTTTCCTTTTTTTTTTTACAGCATCTTTATTGTTTTCTTGTCCAACCTTTTCCTTTTGTTTTCTTCTTTTTTCTTTTCTTTAGTTTCGACTATTGAATGTTGGAGTATTTGTCTTTTACCACATGGTGAATATCCTGCAGTAAGTAGTTTTGTTACACACACACACACACACACACACACACACACACACACACACACACAGAGAGAGAGAGAGAGAGAGAGAGAGAGAGAGAGAGAGAGAGAGAGAGAGAGAGAGAGAGAGAGAGAGAGAGAGAGAGAGAGAGAGAGAGAGAGAGAGAGAGAGAGAGAGAGAGAGAGAGAGAGAGAGAGAGAGAGAGAGAGAGAGAGAGAGAGAGAGAGAGAGAGAGTCTGACAATACAGCACGACCACGGTTCGCAGGTGTCCTTCCAAGTCACGCACACACACACACACACACACACACACACACACACACACACACACCTCAAGCCAACTTGTCTTTCTTACGATCCATACTGCTATACAATTCAACGCCACGACAAATGCATAGCAACATTCCCGCCACCACACTGTTCCATGCTCGGCACACGCACGTATATGCAACATTTTCACTAGCAACACCCTCAAACACTAGCACAGCACACCCCACTGTTCCTCCAGCTACCATAAACAACACTGACACTTCCCCACATGCCACATCTTAACTGGCACAGCAACCTTCATGTAATTAAATAAGCATAGACTTCATTCACTAATCTTTACAATTTCAGCAGCGTTTCCTAATTGCTTTTATCTATCTGTTAAACTCTCAATTTTTTTTTACACACATACGCACGCACGCACACCACTCAGGGACATAACACCTGTAGAAATGGTCTCAGAAGTGAACGCAACACAACACAGTCGATCCTTCACCGGCAGTTAACACATCACCACACAGCCAAACACCACACCCTCGTTTTCGCTACTGCAGACTTTCAAACAGTTATCATAACAACACCCTCCTCACTCTTTCAGTTCTGCGTGCGTAACTGTCAACGGCCACACAATACAGTAAAAATATCACTTTCAAAATGGGTTCCTTTTTTTTTTTATGTTTCTTTACACAAAACGAACAATGCCACCTTTTGTCCTTTAGAATAATTAACTTTTGTAGCCCCGTTCCACACGCGAAGCAACGAGGCAACGCGCGACACACCACACCTACACGCTCACTCCTCACCCACGCCGCACTGCTGGGTGACGGAGAGAGAGAGAGAGAGAGAGAGAGAGAGAGAGAGAGAGAGAGAGAGAGAGAGAGAGAGAGAGGGGGGGAGAGTGGGAGGGAGAGACGCCGGCCTCCCACGAATGACTGA
>NC_087165.1:17393511-17406011 GCF_035594125.1 Scylla paramamosain | reverse complement strand
TACTACTGCTGCTGCTGCTGCTGCTGCTACTGCTGCTGCTGCTGCTGTTATTACTTCTACTACTACTACTTCTACTACTACCAGCATCACCACCACCACCACCAGCACACCTGCACCTGCACCGTAACTACTAGCATCACCACCATCCGCTTCGACAAGGTCACGGAGATATCGCTAAGCTCTGGGACACACACACACACACACACACACACACACACACACACACACACACACACCAGATGACGGTTTTCCGCTGGAGGCACACACACACACACACACACACACACACACGATATAAAAATGAACAAGGTGGCTCTCTCTCTCTCTCTCTCTCTCTCTCTCTCTCTCTCCTCTCTCTCTCTCTCTCTCTCTCTCTCTCTCATTATATTCGTCCTTGGATCTTCTTTTCTTTCTTTGCTTTCCTTAGCACGCAAGCTTTGAGTTTCTTTGTCTCCTTTGTGTACATTTATAGCCTGCCCCCCCACCCCCTCTCTCTCTCTCTCTCTCTCTCTCTCTCTCTCTCTCTCTCTCTCTCTCTCTCTCTCTCGAAGGCCAGAGAAGAAAATCTGTCCATTAGCAAAAAGGAACAAAATCATAATGCAACTTGTAATCTTTCTTATCTTTCTTATCTCCCTCACTCCCTGTCTTCTCTCTATTTACGTTCCTACCTCAAGTGTCTTAGCATTCTCTCTCTCTCTCTCTCTCTCTCTCTCTCTCTCTCTCTCTCATCTCTCTCTCCTCTCTCTCTCTCTCTCTCTCTCTCTCTCTCTCTTATGTATTTCCTTTCCTGTCATGTTGCCTCTTTCTCCACGAACTTGTTCTTTCCTCACATTCTCCGATTCCTTGCTCCAATACCTTCCTCTCACTCTCTGGATTCACAGTAATTACTCCTCCCTCCTTGCCCTCTCTCGCTCTCTCCTAGGCCCTCTCCCTCCCGACTCACTAATGCTAGCTAAGTGTACGTGTTCCAGCACTTTTTGACTTATCCAGCCATTCGAAAGATATTTATTTCTTATGTAATCATGTACTACACCTGCGTAATAGGAAATTCTCTCTCTCTCTCTCTCTCTCTCTCTCTCTCTCTCTCCTCTCTCTCTCTCCTCTCTCTCTCCTCTCTCTCTCTGCATCGAGGTGACCTAACAAAGAAACACCGTAATACAAGATGATTAACATACAATACACATGGATATACAGTGCCATACACCCAAACAACACGTACTTTCACACACACACACACACACACACACACACACTCACACACACACACACACACACACAACGTCAAACAAATATTCAGGGTCTCTTGGTTTTTTCTTTCGCAATAATATTTACTCATTAACTAAAAAAATATAAGACTTTTCCTACTGACGTGAATTTTTTATTTATTTATTTATCTTATTTTATTTATTCATTATTTTTCTTTTACAAAAGACAAGTTTATTTTGTCAATAGTGGATCACTTCAAGACCGGTATCCTTTCTCACTCCCTTCTAACACGATAAGAAAAAGAAAAAAATATTTATGCTAACAATCCACAATAAAAATAAATAACTATAAAATATATTATTTATTTTGTCTCTCCTGCTAACTAAACCGCTTATACTCCATCTCTTTTCCTCATCTTCATAACTCCCCAGCTCTCCTCTTTTCCTCATCTTCACTAACGTTTCTCTTTTCCTCATCTTTTTACTAGCTCTTAACAACCCTCTTTTCTTCATCTTCACTAACTCTAACAACCCAGCTCTCCTTTCTTTCTCATCTTCATTTTACTTTCATGTATCATCTTCACAAGAGAAACCACTTCCCCGTTGTCCATTTTTAACCATCTCACTAACGTACTCATATCATGAGCAAGTTTCGCATCAGCAATTCTCTCCTGTGATCACTGATTTTTTTTTTCCCACAGTTTATACGTATAAGTGCATTCAAAGACGGAACACTTCCCCTCTTACATATAATAAATTTATGCGTGTCGGCGGGCAACGCCTGTCTTCTTACATACAAATTACTTGTCATTGCTTCTCATTCAGTATTACAGTGACTATTGCAAGTGTTGTCAACCATACAATAGAGCACGATAGTTGAATGTCCTATCACCTTCACTGGAACCTGGTAATGTTTGTGGGATTGCTTCTAGTTGCCTGGTGTCCCTCTCATCCCCTCTTTCTCCTCAGACTAGTGCTCTTGTCGGATTGTCCCCTCCTCCACCAAACTCTTCAGTGGTCCGTCTGCAGCTTATCACGTACCCCATTTTTTTTTATTTATTTTTTTTTTCTGGGCTGATAATTATAATTGTTATACTTCTCAGACGTACGTACTCTTATTACTTCACTGCTCTCACTCTCTCGTTCGAAAAGGCCAGATGTAACCAAAGAGTTAAAAGGGACACATGCCTAAAATTTCCCTGCTTCAAAATTCTCCTGATAATAAAACTGAGGCAATTCTTTAAACGCCGAATTCTAACAGAAATGCCAATGTCACAATACATTAAATTTCTCTCAACCACAGAATTCAAAATGCCAATGTCCTACAGTGACCGCTTTCATTCACTAAATCTGGATGAGGGTGCCAGGTAGCACAACCTTTATCGATCTTCTGTACTGCAACTGCTACTGCACCCACAAGCCCGAAGGTAGCTTTCGCTTTTAACCACTCCTGATTTGTTAGCATATACAAAATCTCAGTCAAGAAAGTTTGCAAAGAAGCAGAGGAACGTATAGACAATAAACAGCAAGCAAAAGCTCTCTCAGGCAGAATGGATTTATTTCTCGCCGTAGAGAGAGGAAAAAAAAAGTGAAATCTCCCTGCCCGCCAACACACGAACAGGTCTGCTAGAGTGGGTACCGGCGAAGGAATACTGACACAGTGACCATGCTCCCAGCCTGTCTGTTTACCATACATTCGTGTCGGGAACGAAATCCAAACCACACAACAATTCATGTGATGTTAACATGCATGGATAACCGACACGTAAAGTCCACTACTTAAGTCACAATACATGGTTGCTATGCCAGCGAGTAATATACAGCATACTATTTTTAACCACTCCACACGCAATCTTTGACTTAACCCACACCCCATGAATGAGATAGACGGCGAGCTGTACGCATGGCGACACAACAACTCGTGCGACAAGGCTGCACACACAGACACAGGAAATAATAGGAAAAAAAAGGAGCACTGGAGCGGGTGGGAGTAGGGAAGGGGAGGGGGGTAGAGCGTGACCGTGCTGCCACACAAACACCACGTCAACACTCAAACGCCCGGCATGGTATACCCCGCCCCTCGCATCACACTGACATCCAACTGACAGATTACGTCGCCATGGTGATTAATCCTTAGCTAAGACTTATCTACTTATGCCACATCTAATGAAATTCTAGGTGTCGGAGGGCAGCGTACGAGCCAGCTGGTACGTGAAGGCAAGGCAAAGCACGGCGAGGCAAGGCATGGCACCAGCGAATCGACCAGAAAATGCTTACTAGGATCAACCTTTCCTCTTACTCGTGTTCTTCCTGAAGCTCGTATAGTATTTGGGGATAAGGCAGCATGACTCATGATACACTGAGATGGAGTGGTGCTTGTAAGGGATGGATACGGGCTGTGGGGGGACATCCTCATGCTGTGAAGGAGGCAGCATGTGGGAGGAAAATCGACCTCTCTGGACACTTACCCGACGCGATGCAGTGGTTACCGAACAGTTCCTCCCGCAGCAGGTTCGTCTCCATGTCTGTCATCATCTCCATGGTTATATCAAAGTCACAATCTGGCTCGCTTTTGACGTACATGTTGGCTGGGAATGGGGTGGGAGTCTTCCGGCGTGAAAAGCAGGAACGACGCAACCCTGCTCAACGTGCGTCAGCTGTGGTACTGTCAGAAGTGGCGGCGGTGCCTCCACCTGTGGGCGGCGTCGCGAGGCTCAGTAGCCGTAAAGAAAGTGGGTTTCAGGAGGAACTGATATATTTCTCGTTCACACTTTATAATTGATCCGCCAGTAGTATTTTAAATATAAGAAAATAAGGAAAGTTACAAAAAGCCAGTAAGTCTACACGTGACAGTCCACTAAATAATTTTATTCATCATTGTATCTAATCAATCTCTGGAAGCCAAATTAAATAATTTACTCTGAATGTCAGTAAACATTTCAGCAACCGAGATTATTTCATAAATATTTATCCATGTATTTAAGTACATAGATAATTACTAATGAACACTTGTTCCACGTTCTCAAAATCGATTCATATTCGTGTGTACCTAATATGCGTACTTGCTATTGAAGAGAAAACTGCCTTGTGGTGAAGAGGCTTACTTATTTCAACGATCAGTGGAGCCAGACTAGACGGGTATAACGATGCTGAGCATGTCTATCGTGAGAAAACAAACCAAATGGGTTTCTCCATAACATCTGAAGTCAGAAAAGCAGTGAACGGGCCTCTGAACCATTTAGGGGTTTTCTTGAAATGGAAACATAGAGGCTGATAATGATGATGGATCTGTCTACTGATCTTCACTTTAAAAGGAAAAAAAAAAAAATCTGTGACAAACTGCCATTGTAAAGCTATTCATTTGACTCGCTGGGGATATTTCTTTATTGTCTTCATAATATTTCATATACAAATTCCTTCTAAATATTTACAATTTCTGTAACTTGAAAAATGTCCCCATTCTATATCCCTTTCTCTAGTGTACGTACAGTTCAAAATAATAGCTATAAAACATGAGTTTGCTCCTGTCTTCATGCATAATTAATTTACATGACAACAAAAACGTGTGTGTGTCGCTGGCGAGTCCCAGAAAGATTTTTTTTTCCACTGAATGATACAGTTCAGCAACAACGTATAAATACATTTACAAAAAAATCTTGAAATCCACGATGTCAGTACATGTGTAGATGTATCGTAAGTTCGAATGTCTTCTGTATCCACACTACATACAGCACATCACTATCTATGGATATAACAGTCCTGCACTATACTAGCGACTGACTCAACCACTGCACAGTTATGGGGCTTGCTACTGCCTGACGGGAACAGCAACAAGTCTGTAAACGAAAGTCTGGCCGTCGAAGCCTTGCCTTGCCAACTCTACGGCGTCAATACTGTCTAAGTTTTCGTTGGTGATGAAGAGAGAACCGGAGATGAGGTCATCGGTGAGTGCTGCAGGAAAAGAGCGTGCTGCAGTGGACATATGTAGCACCGAAGATTTTTCATCTGCAGATGAGGAGGCAGAGGAGGACGAGGTAGCCAAGGAAGAAGACGAAGGAGAAGTATCATTTTTGAAGGAAAGCTCTCTTTGACTTTGGCCGGAGCGAGATGATCCTTGGGTGTGGTCACTGGGTGAAGAGGAGCCGTGATGGCCGTTAGAGGACGTTTGACTAAAGCCCGGTCCCAAGGATCCAATTTCTTGAGGCTCATCAGCAGGATGGCTGCTGAACCCTGATAATTGGGCACTCCTTGTAGGTGACTTAGAATTAAGAGGCCTCGAGGAACGGCGTTGCTCATCAATACTGCTCGAGCTACGGTACACGGCGGTACTATTTGTCTGAAGGGAAAACTTTGGAGATGAAGGTGCTCCTTGGCTAGCGGGAGGAGACCGATGAGACTTACTGTTAAAGGCTCCAGAATTCTTAGTACTTGACCAGAGAGAGGCAGATGAGCCTGATGATCCAGTGATAAAAGGAGTATCCAATATAGTGGAAATATCCTGAATCTTTGGGGCACTGCTATTTAAGGTGAAGTCCATCCGAGTCTGAGAGACAGAGGTTTTACCACCATGTTTCAAGCCTTGCTGACCTTCAGGACGAGAAGTTCCACTGTGGAGTTTAGAGTTTTGCTGAGCTTCAGAGCCAGAGATTCCGCTATGGAGAGCAGAATTTTGTTGACCCTCAGAGTGAGAGGCTCGACTGCCAACGGTGGGGTTTTTCTGAGCCTGAGAGCCAGAGGCTCCACTGTGGATAGTGGAGTTTTTTTCATCTTGAAAGCCAAAGATTTCACTGTGGACCGTGGAGCTTTTCTGAGGCTGAGAGCCAGAGATTTCACCTCGAGCGATAGAGCTTTTCTGAGCTTGGGAGCCAGAGATTTCACCTCGAGTGATAGAGCTTTCCTGAGACTGAGAGCCAGAAATTTCACCTCGAGTTATAAAGCTTTCCTGAGACTGAGAGCCAGAGACTATACCTCGAGTTATGGAGCTTTCCTGAGACTGAAAACCAGAGATTTCACCTCGAGTGATAGAACTTTTCTGAGCCTGGGAGCCAGAGACTCCACTGCGGGTGTTGGAGCTTTTTTGAGTCTGAGAGACAGAGGTTCCACTACTGACGATGGAGCTTTTATGAGCCTGAGAGCCAGAGCCTTCACTGCGGACGGTGGAGCTTTTTTGAGCCTGAGAACCAGAGGTGCCACTGCGGACGGTGGAGCTTTTTTGAGCCTGAGAACCAGAGGCTCCACTGCGGACGGTGGAGCTTTTTGAGCCTGAGAACCAGAGGTGCCACTGCGGACGATGGAGCTTTTCTGACCCCGAGGTATAGGGTTTTCATTGCCGACAATGGAGCTTTTTTGAGTCTGAGAACCAGAAGTTCCACTGCGGACGGTGGAGCTTTTTAGAGCCTGAGAGCCAGAGGTTCCACTGCGGATGATGGAGCTTTTTTGAGCCTGAGAGCCAGAGGTTCCACTGCGGGCGGTGGAGCTTTTTTGAGCCTGAGAGCCAGAGGTTCCACTGCGGATGATGGAGCTTTTCTGAGCCTGAGAGCCAGAGGTTCCACTGTGGATAATGGAGCTTTTTAGAGCCTGAGATCCAGAGGTTCCACTACGGACGGTGGAGCTTTTTAGAGCCTGTGAGCCAGAGGTTCCACTACGGACGGTGGAGCTTTTTAGAGCCTGAGAGCCAGAGGTTCCACTGCGGTCAGTGGAGGTTTTTTGAACCTGAAAGCCAGAGGTTCCACTGCGGACGGTGGAGCTTTTTTGAGCCTGAGAACCAGAGGCTTCACTACGGATAGTGGAGCTTTTTAGAGCCTGAGAGCCAGAGGCTCCAATGCGAACGGTGGAGCTTTTTAGAGCCTGAGAGGCAGAGGTTTCACTACGGACAGTGGAGCTTTTCTGAGCATGAGGTACAGGGTTTTCACGGGGGATGCTGGAGATTTTTTGAGCCTGAGAGCCAGATGTTTCACTATGGACGGTGGCACTTTTCTGGCCCTGAGAGCTAGATGTTCTGCTGCGGAGGATGAAGTCCCGCTGGCGCTGCTTGGCAGAGGTTCCACTACGAAAGGTGGAGTGCTGCTGTCGTTGGTAGTCAGAGGTCCCACTGCGGACTGCGGGGGCTTGCTGAGCGTTGGAGCCAGAGAATCTTGTGAAGATTTCAGTTCGTTTGTCCCCTGGTGCTCCACTGAATGGCCTGGAGATCTGAGGGACAAAAGCCGGAGGGACCAAGCCCTGAGCCTGCAAGGTGGCGGTGTCTCTGAACCTGTTGGATCCCACAGTGAAATGAGAAGTGAAGGCAGGACGATCTCGCACGTGGCCAGAACCTACACCGTGAAAGACTCTGAATGCGGAGGATGGGCTGGCATGGTTGGTGCCAGGATTTACAAACCTGGAACCAACTCTATGAATTCTGGGAGTTGACACGGTGACTGGAGTAAAGCTCTGAACGGAATCTGCAAGAGGTGGTGCTGAGCTCGTGACAGGCCTCGATTGCTGTTGCTGCAGTGGGTTACCATAGCCCTTTTGAAACTCAACTTTGGCTTGGAAGCCTGAGTGCTTGTCGGCGCGGTAAGTGACGATGCGTAGAATGCCGTCTGGCTGCACCACCGAGTACGATCCCACCACTGCGCCATTCTCAAAGATTTCCTGGTGGCTCTTCTCGTCGCCGGTGTCTTGCGCATTCACATGGTAGCGGTAGTTGAAAGACGACGAACGAGGATTAACTGTTTCCTTGGTAACTTGTCTTGGCAAGACGGAGGTTTCTAAGGAGGAAGGGGTAGTGGAAGATCCCTCGAGAGACGGGAACTGCGGCGCTGAGAGGACAGGAACAGCTGCTGAGATCACCACCAGAATCTGAATCAAATAAAATAAACATGAATAAAACTTACTCCTTTTTACAGTATAGCTTATCAGTAAGAGAGAGAGAGAGAGAGAGAGAGAGAGAGAGAGAGAGAGAGAGAGAGAGAGAGAGAGAGAGAGAGAGAGAGAGAGAGAGAGAGACAGACAGACAGAAACAGACAGACAGACAGACAAGCAGACAGACAGACAGACAAAAAAGGGCGAGGAGAAAGGGACCACGGAAGTATTCTAAGCTGTGTTTGATGCACTTCCAGTCACTTCACTGAGTCCACAGGTGTTCAAGTGATGCAGGTGTCAGACCTTCATACACAAGTGTCTCGGCGAGCGCAGGAAAACAAAATAATTATATTTTTCATCTCTGCGTTAGTCACTTATTTTGCAGTCATACGTAAAAATACGTATAGGCTCTCTCTCTCTCTCTCTCTCTCTCTCTCTCTCTCTCTCTCTCTCTCTCTCTCTCTCTCTCTCTCTCTCTCTCTGCGTGTGTGTGTGTGTGTGTGTGTGTGTGTGTGTGTGTGTCTATCTGTCTATCTGCCGGTATTTATATCTCTCAAGCTATACAATTCATGTTGCAGATCTATTTTCAGTGGAAAATGGAAGCTGTATGAAGCAGGAACCTTGCTGTGAGAAGTAGATGAGAGTGAAGTCACTAGACGAACAAAGAGACGAATCCCCCACTAGTTTTTCATCCCTCTCCTCTGTGACGTGTGCTTAAAGATGCTGAAAGAAATTATAGTGACGAACGCTAGGAATATGAAGCAGAGGTATAAACATAAGGGATAATTACCATTCTGCTCAGAAGGTTTACGTGGCGCTTCTATATCAGTGTTTAAGTAAATAAGTATATATATTTTTTTTTTCACTGCATGTCAAGAAATTTGGCCAAGGACGTAAATGAGAGAGAAATCTATTCAACATGTAGCTTCCAAAAAAGTTAATTGTTGTAATATACTTAAGAGAGTTGAACAATTTAGTGAATGATGAATAGATGAATATGCAATAAAATCATCCACCGTGTCTCAGTTGTAAACCATCCATGTATGGTGCATTGACTGGGAAATGACAGAACAGAAATGAAAAGAAATTAGTCACAGGATATGCAAAGAAGGAAAAATACAAGAATAAGACGCACGCACTTCTGACTGAGGATATATCCACTGCAATGACGTTGTTGATGACAATGGTGGTGGTGGCAGGGTGGTGGTGATGGTGGTGGTGGTGGGTGTAATGTTGCTACATTACAGTACTACTACTACTACTACTACTACTACTACTACTACTACTACTACTATTACTACTACTACTACTACTACTACTACTACTACTACTACTACTACTACTACTACTACTACTACTACTACTACTACCACTATTGCTGCTGCTGCTGCTGCTACAACAACAACAACAACAACAACAACTACTACTACTACTACTACTACTACTACTACTACTACTACTGACAACAACAACAACAACAACAACAACAACAACAACAACAACATACCTTTAGGAACACCATGTTTTCGTCCAGTAAACAGAAACAAGACAGACTGAAACAGGAGGAAGACGAGTAAAATTAACGAGTAGGACGGGCAGGACGAGGAGGATGAAGTGGTGGTGTCTGTGTCTTGGATCGGGAGGAGCTGTCTTTTATACCCCGCTGCTCCCTCCCTGTTTTTCACCTTCCCTTCCCCTCCCACTTTCCTTCCTGCTGTCCGGCCTAACGAGACGGGCCCCTAAAGACACACCCCATGCCCTCCACACCGTTACCTTATTCATCCTAGCTAATATTCTGCCATGTGATAATAATGGTAAATCTAAACCTCAAGATGAAGGTTCCTATGTAATGAAAAATGTATTGGTCTTATCACAACGAAATAATACTTTTATATAATTTGCATATATGGGAGATGAATGCAGCGTTATTTGTAGCCGATTCGCGTGATCTTATGCGTGGAAATCTATAGAATGTTATCATCCATCTCATACAAGTGTCCGAGGAACTCCTTGGTGAAGACAGGTGGCGGTGCCTGCAGAACCTCCAGCACGGTGTGTGGGGAGAGTCCTTGAGTGGCGCTTGCCGATATGGAGGAGACCTTGAGTCTTACAAGGAGTACATATGTGCTGACTGTAACTTATCCAACACACACACACACACACACACACACACACACACACTGCGCGTACTCTGAGATATCTATTACATGTGAATGAAACGGCTGATACAACTTGTACGTGATACAAAAGTCGTGTGTTATGTGCTGGTGAAAAAAAAAAAATCAGTAAAATAGATATGTATATGAAAATAAATAATTAGTATATATATATATATATATATATATATATATATATATATATATATATATATATATATATATATATATATATATATATATATATATATATATATATATATATATATATATATATATATATATATAATTTACCCTCATGGAGAATATTAAGTGAGACGAGGCCTATTGAAACGAAAGAGAAAGTAAAGAGAAAAGGGACAGACAGACCAGTCTCATTTTCCCTTCCATATCGAATTTCGTGTTCCGAAAGGTGCAGGAGGGAAGGAACGAAGAGATATGAAATGTGTAGCAGCAACAACTGCAGCAATAGTAACAGTTGAATTAACGTAGGCACAGTACATTGAGACCACTTTCCCATTCGGTTACCATCTACAATGAAAGCAAGTAAGACTTGCATTCATTTAGTAAAAGAGGAACTTAGTCTCCCGGTGACACAAACCAACACAACAGCCTTTGATGAAAATAAGCCACAGTTAATAGCCATAACTGCCGCTATAAATGTATAGCAGTGTATATGGTGAGGGAGAAGTAGTACAAGAAAACAAAATAAAGTTTATTATTGTTTCGCTAAATGAACCTCCAAACAAGCAACTAGAACACCAGGCAAACCATCATGCCATTCCTAAACTCTGAAACAGAGTTGGGGCGCGTGACTTATGACGGAAGAAGAGAAGAAAGAGATAAGAAAGAAAGAAATAAAAGACATGGACGGCTTGACAGATGGTAAGGAAGTAAAATTTTTGTTTTGCCTCGCCTTACACCGCCAAATAATTCGACTGTGGCTTTTTGGTGACTGCGAAACAAGCGAAGGTTTGAACTGTGTCTGGTTGATGTTTGTATCTTCATCGCTTTGCACACACACACACACACACACACACACACACACACACACACACAGTTATATTAACACAAATTATATATATATATATATATATATATATATATATATATATATATATATATATATATATATATATATATATATATATATATATATATATATATATATATATATATATATATTTATCATTGTTGTTTTACTATTATTATTATTATTATTATTATTATTATTATTATTGTTATTACAGTAGTAGTAGTAATAGTAGTAGTAGTAACAATCATCAACAGCATTACTATTATTATTACTACCATTACAAAACAAAACAAATAATATAACCCGAGAGCGTCGGCGTCGTCGACTTGTGGGAAATTCGAGACAGTGTTAGTTGTGCCAAATCGGTTTCGTGTGGTAGTTCATTCCCAGACCAATCGTGGTCGTAAGGAGAGCGAAAAGTGGAGGAGGAAGACAAGGAGGAGGAGGAGGAGAAGGAGGAGAAGGAGGAGGCGAAGGAGGAGGAAGAGAAAGAGAAGGAGGAAAAGTGAAGGGCATGTAGTAGACGTATAAGAGAAATGACGTTTGCAGCGAGGTTTAACTTGTCATTAACTAGTGTTAATGACTGTGTTTGTCTATCTATATCTGTCTGCTTATATTATGTTTGTCATTCTCTCTCTCTCTCTCTCTCTCTCTCTCTCTCTCTCTCTCTCTCTCTCTCTCTCTCTCTCTCTCTATTTATCTTAGCTGATATTATTTTTTCTTCATAATTTACAAACATAAAAAATCAAACAAGAATACAAGGGACATTGCAAGAAATCAGTAGGCCCACATCCTTAAGCAATTAATCCTCCCACCAAGAAAGACGTAACTGACAAGGATAACTTATTATAGAAATGTTAGTTACTGATGCTTTCACTATTGAATGGTGCGGGGAAAGTTAATGTGGTCTTTGGTATCAAAAAAAAAAAAAAAAAACTCAACTTCTGCACTAAGAACCAAAACTGAATCTATATTATATTTATTTTTCCCAGTTAGTCTGAATTATCTGGTCTAAGGTTACAATTTTCAGTCTTTTTTTTTTAATTATAGGCGAAAAGCGCATACCTTGCCCCGTATTTCATCAGGAGTAGGGTTCTCATGGATACTTCTCTCACTGATGATGCAAAATCCTCATTAAACTGTCACTGGAGTCATGAAAACATCACCGAAAACCTGAATAACTTCCAGTGGAGCCCGTAAATCCATCACTGGAATCACAATAATGAATAAGCACTTAAAAGTCCAAATAATTTCCATTAG
>NC_087165.1:17371011-17388511 GCF_035594125.1 Scylla paramamosain | reverse complement strand
TGGGTGATCAATATTACTGTCATCCTGCCTTCCTTGTACATGCAGGTGTGTAGGGATGAACTCACACACACACACACACATGGGAGGTGTGGATGATAGAGTACTTTCCTGATGATCAACTGGCCTATAATTATCAAATGCATATACGTCCATGACATTTTATATATATATATATATATATATATATATATATATATATATATATATATATATATATATATATATATATATATATATATATATATATATATATATATATATATATATATATATATATATATATATATATATATATATATATATATATATAATAGTCATCATTACAGAAACTACACTTACTTCCTGATAGTTCTATATTCGCTTATGCTCTTAATAATGTGAATGTATATGTAATGAATCTCCAGTTTGGAATGAATGATTATTGTGAAATATTATCTGAAGAACTGATAGTTCTTTTCCTTTCTTCCACTGATCTTGAGTTTAAGTTTCAAGAACCGTTTGTAAAGGTCAATAGGCCATAATTATCTTGCCTTCTTGTTTTCTCATGCTGTGTGTCGTAGTGATCCTTTTTGGCACTGGTGGCAGGTAATGCTGTATACAGATGAGATGACGTCCCGCCACGGCCCTGCTGCTGTGGCTTGGCTCTGGCAGGGTCACCACCTCCTGAGCTGGGCCTTCAAACCTCCTTTCAACCTTACTCCTGTGAGTAGCTATTATTCTAGATACTGAAATTGTTGATGAGTTCTCCCGAAAAAAAAGTACTGTTAATATCATAAGCTGGGCATCATTTTACTGGCAGAACTGTCCCTCCTAAATTAAGATGGACAATTAATTTGTCTTTAATTGTTTCTCTCTACATGATTTCAGGCCAACAGGATACGAAACAGACGCTTCAGGAGGGCGGAACACAGCTTCTTTCATGCCCGCAGGAGGCGCAAGAGGCGATTCAAGACTTGATCGGATCAGCAGTGCATCTCCGCCACGATCAGTCTGGATGTCCCCAACTACATGCTACAGTGTAGAATGACACGTGTGGCTGAAACTGTTGTGAGGCATTAGTGACTCAGCAGCACCTGAACGCTTCTCTTGTACAATTCTTAAAAGCAAATGTTTCAACACTGACCATAAAATTGTAATCACAGTCCCAATAAAAATAACAATATTGACATAATGACAATTATAGCATATACTGTGAATATATTTGCCAGTGGTCACATTGTAATACGAAACCTTAAATGTTCTACCTACATTATATACTCACAGTCATATTATAAGAAATCAACAAATATGGCGCACTTTCTTTGTTTAGAATTTTCCCTCAATATAAGTCATCTTATTAACAGAGAAGTTGGAAGAGGGCATAATAGAGTAGCAAGAATAACGCTGAAAGCACCAAGGTATGCAGCGACAGAAGCTTTGAGAGGTGATATGGGATGGAGTGTGTTTATGGAAAAAATATATGAAAACAGTCTTGAGATGTAAAGCTAGATTGAGGGATATGGAGGATGAAAGATGAGCGAGAAAGGTGTATCCGTGGACTGTAAGGAGTAACAAGTTGGGGAAAAGTGGTCAAGATAGTAGAGAGGACCACTTGATATGAGACAAATTGTATGTGGCTCGAGAATGATTGATAGAAGTAGAGAGGGATTAGAGCGAGATGTGAGATAGACAGAATAGTGAAGTGTGTGGTACTGTGTGGAAGAATGAGATGGAATGAAAGACTCTGGAAAGATACAAAGAAAAATAGGTCCTAATGTATGAGAAGTGTTATAAAGAAAGCCCGAGTGACTATCTTCTCATTTGAGTTAGAACACAGTGCATGGATGTAAATACAAGGAATTACAGAATGTTTGAGTCCCACAGCAAAATGTGCCAAATGTGCTCCCAGTGTCAGATCAAGGTGAGGCGGAGAATAAGTATCAAATTGCATGGGCAGCGTATGTGAAACAACAATGAATGACAAGACAAATGATAATGAATGCCAAAGTGAAGTGGGAAAGGAGTGTGATTGAATCCTTAATTAAGGGTGAAAGGGATGGAAGGTGGCAGTGAATGGTACAAGTTCATGAGAGATGAGAATATCAGGCAGTGTTGGTATTTATTTATTTATTTATTTATACAAGAGTTGCCGTTCCAAAGGCCTGGCTTAGGAGCGATCCCGTCACCTGTAGCATCAAGATCAGGATCCGGTAACCATGGCAGAACGTGGGGAAAGGGGTTGTTTCTCCGTTTTGGATGGCCGTTCCCGGACATGAAGGACCCACCCCTTTCCTTCAAGCTCAGGAGCATCTTTGTTATTCCCATGGTGAGCACCTTCAGCAAGATCCTGCTAAGTAAGTGAATCCATAAAAAGGGTTGGTTGGGTTCAGCCTAGCTTCGGAGTAACGTCCACTTCACCGTCTCCTATTATTGAAAACAGAAAAATTGATTGTTGTGTATGATTACTGGACCCGAGTTTCTAGTGTTGGAGATGGGAGGGCAAGTTCAGGAAGGTTGTGTGGAATGGCTCTGCTCTAGGCTTTGGTAAACTTTCGGAAAGCGGTAACCTCACAGCTTGAAACTAATTTGTTTTAGTAGATTTTGTTATGTGGTCTGAATTAATATGGTAAGTGTTTCCCTCCAAAATCACTTATGTTTATCGAAATGATAGGGTTATTCCCTGAAAGTCCAAACTATTGCATGTTAAACTAATGTGTTCTTTATTATCATCAGTTCAGGTCTACTTGTGTGCATTAGATTTGCCTCCCAATTCAAAAAGCTTAAGGTTTCTCAGCAGTCTTCCAGCTTGTCCATTGACTCAGAGAAATTCTCTGACCAAATGGAACCTTAACTAATCCCAGCTACACACAAAAGACTGCAATAGTTTCATGCCATAGATACTTTCATTTTTCTTTATTGAAATGCCATTGCACAGCAAGCCAGGTCACATGGTAGAAAAAGCAGGTTTTGTATGGGGAAACCATTATGGGGAGAAACATTATGAACTGTGATCTGTTTCATGAGCACCATCACAGTGAACTTACAATCTGTGGAAATGTGAACAGTAAGACTGCCACGGACTGGTACTTTCACTCTAGATTTTGTTTGTGTATTCTCATCTTGAAATAGTGTGACATTTACTTTTTTCTTTCTGAAACCATTGTTTAGTAATATAAAACTGTTCTATTTGGATAATCTGTGGATAATATGGTAACAAATAATGAATAATAATTTTGATAAGAATAAATTTATTTATTACATGTTTCAAAGCAACATGGAAATGCTAAACCAGGAAGGGAATGAGAGCATCAGTCAGTGGCAGAGTTGCCATATTTTGTACCTTTAGGTAGTGGGGTTACTGTGATTGAATTGGTGAAACATCATCCCTGCTTAGCCTCCTTCCCAAGAATTATGTGTGAATCTCTTAGTGGCATGTCAGTGAGGGGCATTTTAAAACTAAATTAGCCAAATATTTAACCTCTTGATGTTCCCTCTGGTCTCACAAAGTCACACTAGGTTCTGCATGTCAATATTTGTTGTGTAAAGGTATGAACCATTATACATTTTACAGAAACTGACACTGCTAATGAAACTTAATAAAAAGCTTTTCTCAGATAGGTAGCTGTGCCTGAGATTGGTACAGTCCAGCATTTCAAAATGGGGTAATATGAATTAAACTGTCTTATTATTGCTTCATAAAACAGAGGGAACCTGCTCAAGTTTCTCTCTCTCATACTCACACATTTTATATTATAGTAGTACATGACCCATTCATATTTCTATAGGTTCTTCATTTGGCAGCTCGCCTACCATCCCTGTTGTCATAACTGGATTTGTTAATTTTGGAATTAATGAAATCCCTCCCTTTGTAATAGTAGCATTTCAAATGTACTTTAAGAAAGAACATGAAAATACAGCGACATGGAAAATTTTGTTACTTCCACTACTTCTACGTGTGATATAGCAGTGTGTACTTTGTAAGTGACAGTAAGCACATTATTTTTTTGGTTAAATTTTTCACATCCATCAGGTTTGTGCAACATCATCAATGGCCATAATGTGGAGTGCTTGCAAGAGATGGAGAAGAGGCTGAAGGGTACATCGCTGGTCACGGTCTCCAACCATTACTCCTGCACTGATGACCCTGCACTCTGGGGTAAGGCATAAGAAGGCATAAGAAAAGCATGTTCAGGAAGACCTGGAAGGATAATGTTTAGGAGGGAAAGAGTATGGAGATTTCTCTTCTGAAATTGTTCAAAGGTCAAGAGATCTGGGGAGTTGAGAAAGAAATAGATATGACTGCTATAAGCAAGATAAAGAAAAGTTACATAGAAAAAGATGAAAAGGTAATGGGAATGTTTAAGAGAGGAGAACATGGCAGCATCTTGTCAGGTTGTTAAAATGTCAAGTAGATGTGTGGAATTAAGAAAGAAAAAGATTGAATGTAGAGAATTATGTAAATATAGAAGCAGAAGTGAAGAATTTAGGTGTTTATGAAGAGGTGGATGCAGGGTTGGCATTAAAACTCAAAATGATACAAAAAAAAAAAGCAGCTGAAGTTGGGTTTTTTTGGTTTTATTAAAAATATTCTACATAAAATTTTTTATTTCTATATCATAGTCTATATCAAAGTTAAAGTTAACATAGGCTTTGTCCAACCAGACCAACATCATTGGAATGATGCTGGTCTGTTATTTTTCCATTATAGTTACAGTAATGGTCCATTAAATGTGTTGGTTGGATATAGAAGGACCAAGTAATCAGCCCAGTATGATCCCCAATTGTTCACCATGGGCTGTTGTGCATACGTAAAACTTTTATTAACTGGGCCAATAATTCTTCATCAAACGGCTAATAATCATACTGTATTGGAAATTCAGTAATGGTTCATTATTTTTACACTTGATGAATGTTTGCTTGTTATTTTAGCATTGTAGTCACAAAACTGCAAAAAGTCACAAAATAATGTAGGAAAGCACAATACTATTACTAGTACAGGGATGCTAACACTGCTTGGAACATAAGCAAAATGGCATGAAACAGTTCTGCAGGTTCTGTTGGACAATGAACGAGACCATTGAACATTTGATAGTGGAATGTGACAGGAGGATCAGAGAAGCCAGCTTGTGACAACAGACTGGAGAGGAGGAATGCCACAGGAAATTGGAAGAGAACAGAAGGACTAGCAAAGTATCAAGACTATACTAAAGAAAATGAGAAAGTAGTGCAAGTAGAGCAACAAAAGCAAGGAGTGGATGACTTAGTGTTACAAAGGGAAACAGGTCACAAGAAGGGCTGCAACTGGGGATGACACACCACATTTGGTGTGTCATCCTCTGTCCCTTCTTGTGACTAGTTTCACTTTGTAGTGCTTCTTAGGCAGTCCTCTTGTAGCCCACAGATACCCATCTTTCTCCATTCACCACCCTTGTATAATTGGGGAACACATAGTACATCCTAAGGTAGCTACCCAGTAACCATCATGTTCTAGGCTATAGGGACCTTATTACAACACAGTCCGTGTCAACTTACTGCAAGCTTCCCATAAACACTTTGCAGGAGACACTATACAGTTGCTGCTGTACTACAGCCCATCCCAGAGGCTACTACGACACCTGGGCCTTTACTTCCTGAACACATTTTTCCTCACTTCAACTGCAACTTGTTGATTCTGTAAATCAGCCACCAACTCTATGAACCCCTTGTATCACTTCAGCTTCCCCTGCACTAGGTTTTACAGAGTTCACAATCCTTGACCACTCTCCCCTCCACCTCCTTCACTTGCATCAGTGATTCTGATCTCCATATGCTGAATTACAACCTACTGTGGAAGAAAATCCTCTTTGTACCATCACTTCCACCATCAAGGTCTCCTCAAACCATATTTTTTCTTTATTACAATAGGCTAAACTTCTCACCTAAGCTACTTTGCTAGGAGATGTCCTTAAGGCCCCTAAGCCTCAATGGTTCCCATTTCCTGACATCTTGGCAACCAAATCCTTAAAATGTACACACTGGAAGCCAAAGTGTCCTTGTTGTCCACACAATGAAAAAAGCAGAGGTGAGGTAGATCTTTGGTACTTGAAATGAACCAAGAAACAATAAGTATACAAGTAAACTTAGACAGGATCAAAATATTCCTGAAATGAACCAAGAAACAATATGTATACAAGTAAACTTAAGACAGGATCAAAATATTCCTAAGAGGTTGGTACAAATATGACATAAGATATTTTTGTCTGATCCAGGTTTATCAGAAGTGTTCCTCATACTTCCATATTTGTCACTGCTATTACAGTTTGCTTCAAAAGGTCAATATTGATGACTTGTGGATGTCCTGTGTGTTGCACACAGGACATCCAGCACACAGGACATTAGCAGACTTCTTAACCCACAGCTGTACTACTGACTTGCCTTCAGCTAGCATCCATTCAACTGTTTGTGCTATTGCCTTTCAGTTGTGCTGACCATCTGATCAACAGTTCTTCAAATAGGGGCTGATGAGGGAAAATGGTAATTTTTGCTCTATATCCTACACAAGATCAATCATTGCTTAATAAATGTTGCACTACAGCTAATTCAATTCATCAGGAAACAATTCAGACAAATTTGAGGAAAATGAAGTTAAACAATTTGGTAGACAAAATGGAATGGGACATTAAACATGGAATATAATTTTGCAGTCATATACTATTAGGTACAGTTGGTCACATCCTGCAACATCCACCCAACATTGTCAAGACTGGCAAGATTCTAACCATGAAACGCAACAAGTAAGGAGAGGCAGGGAGGGGGGAGGTTTGTGGGAGATAGGAGAGGTCTGAGGAGGGAAGAGGGGGTGCCCTTCCCATCCTTACATCTCCCTCCTGTCAGTGAATGTTTCAAGCCAAGCTCACTACTTCTAGTGTTCTGTGGTTACAGTTTTGCCAGCCTTGACGATGCTAAGTGGACCTCATAGGAGTGTGGCCAGCTGTTAACACTGTATAAAACTGGCCACCTGTACACACAAGAGCAGTATAATACCAGATCAAGATACAAGATTATATCCTAAACCTGCAAAGTTCTTTCTCCAAGCACTGCATATTTACATGTAGTCTTCACATTTCATAACTGGAGAGCAGAATAAAAACAGGTAGAGATAGATGATTATAACCCGGTGATTCTTTTATCACAATCAGACCAAGCTATAATCACCTGTCTTACCTATGCCAGCAGTCATTAAAGCACACTAATTCCAGGAAACCTAATGATTATATTCTAAACCTGCAAAGTTCCCTCTCTTTCTGCAGATTTTCATACTTCATTGGAGAGCAGAATAAAAACAGGTTGAGAAAGATGATTATAACCCGGTGATTCTGTTATCACAATCAGACCAAGCTGTAATCATCTGTCTCACCTGTGTGTCAGCAGACAAACAAAGTAGGTGCAGATAAAAACTAACCAAATTCAGCCAAAATTACAGGTTTTCTTCAAACTCCTACAAATTTGCTAAAAGTCATGGAAACACAGCATATTCATTGATAAGAATGCAATCACTTAACCAAGCACCAGCATCAAAGACTTCCAGAGGTACTAAAGGACTCTGGTACTAAAGGAAATGCAGAGTTGAAACAAATCTCAGGAATTCAGCAATAGATCATGATTTCTGGGTTTCATGACCAAAAGGGCCATATCACCCATCCTGGTGGGAACTGCAGCCAGAGGCTCATTATTTACCAAATATGTAGCAAGCCAAGCTGTAGTCCTGCAAATCTTCATTTGCACTGCTATTCTTTTTGTTTTGTAGGCTCCTATGAGCCACTGGTTAGGATCAGCCACCATTCAAGCAGTTTCCTTATTAATTACCAAGAAATGCAAGGCAAGTATATCAACTTTTCTACTGACTGCTAACAGATTGTAAAATCTGCATTGTGGGTAAACACTATCAATACCTATAATTGCATAATCTTGGTGTCGCTGGAATATGCTGGCAAGGCAAGATACTTGTACCTAGGTGATCTTTGAGCACAAAATCCTCCAGAACAAGCATCTTCCCTAACCAGCAAGGATTTCAGAAGTTCCATACCATTGCAAAACACATCTCCTGTCATGTCACCATGTTATTGTCTAAGCAGATGGATAAAACAAGAGATAAGCACTTCCTCTATCTTGACAAACCTTTATGAGTATTGTTCCCCAGTCTTCACCCCCAACACTATTTTCTTTGTAGAGGAAATGGAGAAAACAAATCAGATAAAAAATGTCACCATTTTCATGTAAGTACACAACAAAGCATAATAGCTAGTAATAGTAAGATGTATTAGCCTATGTTAAATATATGCATGATGACTTGCTGTTGATTAGTTAGGTTTCTATAACCCGGTGACTTTTGAGTAACGAGTAGTCAGACCGGCATGTAGGAACCTCACAACCCAATAGCAATACTTTGTCTGTTCATGGGAAATCCCCCACATCTGCATCACTAAAAATACAAAAGAATAATCAGATTATTCAGTAGAGCACCAATGATCCACAGTACCTTTTATAATTTAAACTGTGCTACCAAAAACTTGCATTTTGAACACAACACACCAGAAAAACAAGCCAAACAAGACATTAGAAATTAAATAAGATACCTGTTAGCTATAGCTCATTGTATTCCACTCTGCAGTCTTCTTGAATACTAAAAGATATGAAAAATCAAGACATGTCACTTACATAAAAATTACTCTGCATGATCACTAAGAAACATTCAATAAAACATGAAAATTTGGTGAATGCAAGCAATTGCCAGAAACATTATATTTAAGAGTAATAAGCAACTTTCTTCCCTGCTGCAGTTCGAGCAAGCAAGTGGGGATTCCACTTGGTTAAGGAACAGCGCCTGGACGGAGACACCTTAGCCCACCTGCTAGCTGCTAAATTATGCTGATAAACTGTACCTGTTCCAAATGGGACTAATTTGCTACAAAACCCACAAAAATTTCTGCAATTTGGACCCATGTTTCTAGTGGGCTAGAATTAGAGGATTTAAATTGAAAAAAAATATATACAACTGAAACAATTCACTAAAATGTAGACTAGAAACCCACTCCATGTATCTCCTAGCCATTGCAATATGTGCAAGTCATTGGTATTTATGATTGAAGGTGTCCACATAGAGCTATAAATTATGATGAAACCACACTAGTAAGGTGGATAAATTCAGTGGCGATCTAAGGTAGATCAAAATGTAGACAACCTGCTGATCAGGATTGGTGCCTATGACCCGGTGACTTGCTTTACACAGCCAAACCAAGGTATAGGCACCAAACCTCACAGCACAGAAGATCTTAGTGTTGGCCGGATTGAGAGAGGCTTTAATAACTTTGACTGCATGCTTACAAATTAATGTCCTTTAGAAAAATAAACCAGATCATTGATAATTATTTTGTTCTGATATATTGCATACATGCATAAGAAGTTAATAATGTTAACAGTACAGAGAATAAAATCAAATGCTCATTAATAAATGCTATCGACATCAACATGTAGGTTAGTGATCAGAGCAGGCAGAGAGTCCTAGAGTTTGTCAGTAAAAGGTATGAAAGATTGAAAATAATGGTTAACTGTTACACTAGAGAAGCAGACAATAGTGGCGAGAGACAATAAAGTCTTACGCAGCAGAGCATTGGAAAGGGAGATATGCTATTACCAAGGACAGGATTGCAGTCAGCCTACAAGTAGCAATAGAACATTACAAAAGATGCAACCTCTAGACAAGTCAGGATGTGCTCCACTTTAGTAGAAGTTAAAGTCAAAAGAATTTTTCATATTAGAGCTGGGCAAGAGATTCAACAGATTAATTTCATCTGAGTGACTGAAGCTGAAACCAGATTGATAGCAAATTCAGAAGACTCAATACTTTGGGCAAAAGGACAAGTTGACTAGTTAGATAAAACATCCAGCTTTGAGTACAGAACACAAGAGGGAACAGGAGTTGTAGTCTGTAGTGTCAGACACATTTCAGTGAGGAAAAGAACAAGAACAAGAAAAGAAGAACAAAAGAAACAAATAGTAGATGTTCCATTAGCTCTAAGGCCACGATGACATCTTATTTTTCAATTTTGATGGAAGTATGTAATATGCATGCATGTAGTGTGGTGTAAAAAGGTCGAATTGCCTTTGGAGAGCATGTTGTGACTATCCACTTGTGCTGTGTGATAGTGTTCATGGAGATCACAGTTGGTTTGGAGGGATGTTCACCCAGTATCCTTGCATACCAGTGTGTACAAAATATCCCTAGGAGTAATTACAGTTTCAGAAGTCATCTACTGTCATTTAAAGAGCTAACTAACACAACGGTGCCTGTAAATGAGGAAAGCAACAGTGCCTGTAAACAGCCGAGGGAAATGAAAGGCATAAAAAGTAAAGCTGAGGATATCACACAGTGGCACTTAAGTGGAAGATAATGAATGCCAAATTAAGTGTGGGAAGTGTGATTCAGTTTTCAAGGGAAGAAGGTATGAAGGATGGCTGTAAGCAGTAGAATTATGAGACAAAATGATGTCTTGACAGCAAGTGTGGAGACAAAGGAAAGAGTGTACAAGCTGGTAAGGAAGAATGCAGAGTCGTCAGTTGGGAAAAAAAGTAAAATGAATGGAAGAATGAGATGAAATGAAAGAGTACTTTGGAATAGTATAAGGTCTTATTGTATGAAAGATTGTATGATGCTAGGGGACCCCATGGATGTGAATGTAAGGAATTACAGATTGTCAGATTCCCATAGCAAAGTGTGCTAGATTGTGTGATATGGGTGAAGATGATGGAGCATGTGATGTAAGAGGTATGAGAGAAGAGTGAGATGATGCAAGTGATTCTGACTGAGTTTGGGCATAACAGGAATGAAAGTGAAGACGGGAAGGGAATGGATGAGATGGTGGAACATGCGAACCTGGAGGAAGAAGTACGAGAGAAACAGGAGAAAGATGATGCAAATGATTCTGACAGGGCATAATAGGAATGAAAGGGGAGAAGACGAGTTGGGGCATAATAAGAATGAAAGTGGAGAAGACGAGTTGGGGCATAATAGGAATGAAAGGGGAGAAGACAAGTTGGGGCATAATAGGAATGAAAGTGGAGAAGACAGGAAGAGAATGAATGGTAGTGTTGCTGGAATTTTGTAAATGGGGGTAAGAGAGGAAGTAAAGAAGTCCATGGAAATTATGTGGTATGTCAGAAATAAAAATTAGTTGTATGGTGGCTACTCTTTTCTGTTTTTAATTCTGCAGAAGTTTTCATTATATAGGCTCAATGTAGTAGAAATCCCAAATCACCTATAATACCAAGACCAGGAATTGGCAAGAGATATACTAATAAAGGATGTGCAAATCCTAGCCAAGAGATATACTAATAAAGGATGTGCAAATCCTAATCAGATGCAATATGTTATCCATTACAGCTAACAACCGCAGTTTTTCCCATATAAGGGTCTCTGTATCCTACAACTCTTGTGAGAGAGAGAGAGAGAGAGAGAGAGAGAGAGAGAGAGAGAGAGAGAGAGAGAGAGAGAGAGAGAGAGAGAGAGAGAGAGAGAGAGAGATCCCTTCAGGTATTCCTTCAAATATGAACAGTAGATAAGGACTGATAAGGACAGGTGCCTATGTCCCGGTGACTTCGTTTATTAGTCAAGCCAAGGCATGGGCGCCTGCCCTCGACAGAATTGTCATCGACACTGCTTTGGAATTGATATTTAGTACACAATAACATTTTATAACTAAATATTTACTCTAACATTTTATAACTAAATATTTCTATTTCATTGGCAGGGAACACACTACGCAGATAAATACACGCGAGGTAAGACCTTTGTTACCCGGTGATTCAAATTGGTATAGAATCATTCCGAGACACAAACGTCTGTCCTCATGTGATCGCTGGCAGCTGCAACATACCCGTCATCCCAGTCTGTCATTGAATCCCATGGCTACACTGAATTTATTTTTTATGTGGTTATTTTTAGAGTTTATTCATGTGCCAGGTGTAGCACCTCCAACGCACTATCCGACCAAGTGGTCCTGCGAGACTGACGACAGGATGGGCAGCAGTGGTGGTGGACTACAGCGACTGTGAGGTGGAGCCTCTAGACTACCATTAATTATCACTAAGTAGCTACGTACGTAGTTCTGTCCTGCTCATCATTTACTCTGATCAAGCTTCCGTGTGCTATACAAACTTCTACACACAATCCTTTCAAGTAGAATAGAGCTTGCTTCTTCAGTTCTGTGTCCAAAGAAATACATGGACCTGAAAAGCATTAATTCAAGCGAAGCCCTTCAAAAGGCGGTTGGACTAGGCTCGTCAAGCGAGTCGACACCACGCCAGACGAACCACCTACTCCAAGATGCTCATTCTCTCACTAGAACACCACCCGTGTTTTAGATGACGTGATGAATTAATCCAGTGGAGGCCCACCTCAGCTGCACCACTAACAAGTGAAAGTCAGTAACCCTATTTTTCGTATATCCTTTGTCAAATAACTACATCAGGTGCCATTATTATAAGGGCAAAACTTTCTTACTCACTTTCTGATGTAGGTCTCGGTGATCAGCTATTAATAATCCAAAAATACAATGCAAAACCTTACTTCATGAAATAGCTCAGTGTCTCTGGATAGAAGCTTGCACAACTCGCAGGGAAGAATGAAAGTTGCATTCGGTTGTCTGCAAACTGGACAGGGCCGTCTTCAGGCAGGCAGTGCACTCCTTGAATGTGGTGGCGGGACTGTACTTGTGCTGCAAACCGGCTACACCTACTCATCTGTGGAAAGGAAAATTGTTAATAATATAGTCATTTAACGTTGAAAGCACTAACATGGCTTGCATGGACGTGATTATTTCTGGATTTTCAGGCTACGCAACTATACTATAAATATAAGCAGTGAAAGGGTTAAATCCTCCAAAGGTAGTATACAACTGACTGATAAATATTTGTCTATGCGTAAAATACTTGGATCAGTCCTCTATTTCAACTTCAGACAAGAAACAAGGTAAAATTTCAGTATACTAAATGCATTATAAGTGGGATATTAGTGCAAATTCGCACAGCAACGTATGCAGAAATTAATGCATGATAGACACTCACCATACGTGGCAGAAAACTGTGAAGCTTTTCGATCAGTCATATTAAGCATCACTACCATTAAACAACCAGACACTCCGCAGCAAAATATTAAAACAGGACAGTCTGCTTCACTGCATGACGTGATACATTTTCCAACAGTAGGAAGACCGCTCTGCATTGTCTTAAGATACTGAATCACACCAACACCACACCCCGATCACCCATACCAACACTTACCTTTCACAACAGTACGCTTTGCTGCTTCTGCGCGGAATGACGGCTACCACCTCACAACTCTGTCTCTACTACCTTCTCCGTCCACCTCAAGCACCATTTATAAGGAAGACGATCCCTCGCTCGTTATGGCCAGCAAATCAGAACAGTGCTTGGGGCGACATGGGTGGGGACTACTTGTTTCCTCGTCATTTTACTGGTGCCCTGATTTTCACTCCATATCTCACTACACTCACCAGCCAATCATGTCACGCGGAAGAAGTCACATAGAGGCAACCGCGAGGGGATGGACAAAGAGGTTGGAAGATCAGGTCACGCGATCCTAAGCACTCCCCTCCCCTCCCTCACCGGGGCCAAGCCATCCCTACATCCATCCCTTCCTCTTATCCTGTCCTGTCGCTTCCGTTCATCTATTCATTTATTAAACGTACAATTACAAAGCTGAAGCAAAAATGTATCGATAATATAAATATATTTTTATAATATATTATATAAATATAATTATTTATATAATAATAAACAGTGTTAACGATTATCCTTCTAGCGTTACTTTTATAACAACTCTCACATGCTACACTCATTTATAATACGTCTCTCAGTTATTCATCGATTATACGTTTATATTATCAGCACTAGCAACAATTATTCAACTCTATACCTGTTCCCTTCATCGTTACTACTGCCACTATACTACTACTACTACTACTACTACTACTACTATTACTACTACTACTACTACTATACCTGTGGCCACCTATACTACTACTTTATTATGCTACTCTCTCTCTCTCTCTCTCTCTCTCTCTCTCTCTCTCTCTCTCTCTCTCTCTCTCTCTCTCTCTCTCTCTCTCTCTCTCTTCTTATCTGTTTTCTATCTTTTATATCTCCCTTCACCTTTCTATTCGACCTACACCTTCATTTTTGTTCATCCTTTCCAGTGTAGTTATTGTGTAACTTTAAAATGTATTAATTCGAAGGAGAGTTAGACATAATATACCACTGGAAGAAACGTGTGAAAAAAAAAAAAAGTGTTAAGTAGCAGTCGACTCCTCAAACCCACAGGGAGGTTATTAGGGGATCTGGCAGGAGGTGGTGAGGGAGGGAGGAAGGAAGGAGTGGCAGGTAAGCGACGAAAGGGAGGAAGACGGGGGAGACAGGTCACAGCTAATGCCACCAAGTTGAGGTCACTTTAATCTTCCTGGTGAGGTGAGGTGAGGTGCTGTGGGCTTAAAATAGTAGTAGTATGAGGGGGGGAGACTGTATGATAGTAAGTGGAATATTAGTAATGATTCATTGTGTTCGAAGTGAAGCAGGAAACAGCTCAGGGCTGCTTGCAGACACACACACACACACACACAGAGAGAGAGAGAGAGAGAGAGAGAGAGAGAGTTATTGAAAATTACCTTCATAATTTCATAGTTCAAATGATAGTATAATGAAAATATTCTGCTATAAAGACACATCCGTGAAGACCCGATTAAACATATGTGACCTTCGAAAGAGAGTCCTGATAAGAGAATAAAGGGTTTCAGAATGCGGGTCTAGGTTTGAGTGAGCATTGGGCGGAACACTCAGCATATGTACTTACAGCTCAGTCGCCGCTCAGCTCTTTATCTAAGCTTGCCCATTGACAAGTAATAGGAAACCTTAGGAGGGCAAAGTGTGCTAGCTCGGGTATCGCCATCGGAATAACTAAAAGCTTCCTAGAAAAACACAGAGCACAGGAGAATATTCTATCAGAGAGCTTAGTTATATTATATCATTTTTTCAACTAATGATAGTATATTTATAATTGGCGAGGTTGAAATTCATGCATCCATGTGTGTGTGTGTGTGTGTGTGTGTGTGTGTGTGTGTGTGTGTGTGTGTGTGTACCGTTAGTTTATGATTGAAGTAACTGGTTTAATATTCGCTTTGTAACCCATTAAAGACTAACACACACACACACACACACACACACACAGAGAGAG
Source organism: Scylla paramamosain (assembly GCF_035594125.1). Taxonomy (NCBI): domain Eukaryota; kingdom Metazoa; phylum Arthropoda; class Malacostraca; order Decapoda; family Portunidae; genus Scylla; species Scylla paramamosain. The sequence continues at coordinate 17,373,249 of NC_087165.1, read as the reverse complement.
AGAGAGAGAGAGAGAGAGAGAGAGAGAGAGAGAGAGAGAGAGAGAGAGAGAGAGAGAGAGAGAGAGAGAGAGAGAGAGAGACTTATAGAAATATTATGACAAGCACACTATAGAAAATGTAATTCCTGTATTCATTTAGACTTTTATCAAAGGTCATAGTGTATTATTTGGGTTCTCATAGCCTATTGTAATTTTTTTTTTACTATCACTAGAATAATAAACACGCACTTGAAAACCTCAATAGCGTCGATTGGAGCAAGTTGAAAGTAATTGTGCATTATAGAACGTGCAGGAATATCCTATACTTTAATTATCTGTGTATTCCAGTCCATGAATCTATGTAGTATGACAGTGCACATCCCAACGGCTTTATTAACTGTGAATGTGGGCTTGTCAGTCTACGAGCCATAATCTCCATCGTTTCGGAATCTTATACATATCAATGATTTTATTATTGTTAGTTCGTTTCACAAGCTCGAGTGTGGTGCTTAGGGATGTTTTCATGATTGTAATGGCAGTTTAATAATGATGCTGTACCATTAATGGCGGGGGGGGGGCGGAATAAAACACTCGTGAGAATACCCAACATATAAGGACTTTAGAAATAGTTCTCGTGAGAGTCCCAAGTGATTAAAACACGGGGTTATATGTGCTGGTGTTTCACGGCAACATTTCTTGTTCGGAACGTTCCACGAAACAAAGAAAGGAAAGGGAAACGATATTTATATTAAATACTTTGACAGTTAAGAACAACATATATCTATTTATTCACTTATTTTAGTAATCTAGACGAGTTTACTGATGAAAATACAACTACAGATATGGAAAGGTTTCAGCTATTCAACCACTGTCTATGATGTCTTTCGAAATTATACTCTAAAATTGAATTGCACCAGTCCATTTTCTGAAATCCTAGGAAAATCACAAAATTACTAAACACGTGATCAACTTCCGATGATAATGAAAGCATCCGTAATGGTGAGACCTCTTCTTACCTTGTCATGTGATGTAGTGAATAATCGAAACAGACTTGTCATTTTTTTCTGTGAACCATTAATTCTTCACCACGCTTTGCAAACTGAAATGAAACCAAGCCAGTTTTACTTGTCGCATCTCTTATTCTTTTTTCATTACAAAGGCACACGATAGAAGGATGGGCTACCTGGCTAAAATTTTCCCCTTCACGTGCAAACAGAAACGTAATATCATCCCGGCCTACTCAGTGCGAGCGAAGTAAGGAAGTGGACGCCGCGTTCCGTCATCTTGCACACGGTATTGCGAAATTAAAACCCCTTCAATATAGAGCTACGAAGGTGATCTCTTGCCCTTTGGCGAAGACAGGGAGAGAGAGAGAGAGAGAGAGAGAGAGAGAGAGAGAGAGAGAGAGAGAGAGAGAGAGAGAGAGAGAGAGAGAGAGAGAGAGAGAGAATATGAAGTGAAGATGGAAGAAGGGAAAACATAGACGCTTTGATAAACGAGGAGGAAAAGTGGAAACGCGAGTAGAGAGAAGGGAAGGAAGGAGAGAGGAAGAAGATGAGGAAGGGGAATAAAGGAGAACTGAGAGACGAGGTGAAGGAGCTGCAAGGAGGAGTTCCATTAAGGCGTGAGTGAGTGCGATCTTTGATGATGGAGGGAGATAAAACTATATAATCACCCCCTTCTCTCTCTCCCTCCTCCCACAAACTCCTTCGCTGCTTTCCCTCATCTCTCGACCTGCTGTCCCGGAGGAAGGCGCCAGCCAGGAAGGTCGCTTTTAGGGTCCAACCAAGCGGATAATGAACCTTCCCACTAGGTATGCTGCGGCACCTCGACCCAACTGACTTTCGGGAAGGGAAGAAGAGAGTGTGAGACTTGATGCCTGGGTGCCTGACTGACTCCTCGATAAATGTTGCTGTGATGAAGACAAGAAAAATGGAACACACAGTCACGGTTGTTTTGGTCTGGTTTACGAAGCTTGTCTATGGTCACCTCTGTGCAGTTTATCTAGTTTAATTTGTAGGGAAGACATGAGGACAACTTATGGTCATGGTTGTTTTCGTATGGGCGTTACACTGTTGCCACATTTTACATCTTATAGCTTTTGTGCGGTGTTTCATCTTATCTTTGTCATCTGTAAATCTATCCAGTCTTCTGTTAAAGCCCAGTATTGTATAAATTAGTTTAGGTTAGATTGGGTTGTTTTATTCGCGTCAAGGATGATGGTACTACAGTTACTCTGAGTACTTAAGCCGTTACTTT
>NC_087165.1:17353511-17366011 GCF_035594125.1 Scylla paramamosain | reverse complement strand
TAATGAGGTGAAGATACACGATGCTCCACCCCCCATCGAGCCAGGAAGCGCCGTACCGATGAAGAAGTGAACTGCGGTCCACCGTCAGTCCTCAGGAGAACAGGCACGCCCGTGTCGGCGAACACACCCCGAAGGACACGAACGAGCTGATCAGCCGATGCTGGACGTGAGCATGCAGACACGTGAGGCCACCCAGACAAGCGATCTACATACACGAGGTATGTACGGCCTGCTGCGTGGAAGTAGTCTGCAGAAACTGACTCAAACACCCTGCTGGGTGTGTCCGTGTCCTGCCAGAGAGGTTCGTTGGCTTGGCTTGGTAGGAGTGGACGGCATAGTGAGCATCCAGAAACGACGTTCTCAACGTCTCTGTCCATACCAGGCCAGTACACCGTTTGTCGGGCCCGTCGCTTGGTGCGCTCCATCCCCTGATGACTGTCATGGAGTCGCTCTAGTGTTTCTCGGCGGAGGCTGTGAGGAATAAGAAGCCTCGGCCCGTAAACCACCAGGTCGTCGTCTACGGCCAGCAGACTGCGCACCGGCCAGTACGTACGCAAGCGGTGATCGAGGTCGTGGCAATGATCAGGAAGCCCTCGATGATGACGTTCTTGAGCAAGCAGTACTCCCCGTCTCTTGCTGCTGCGGCACGTACCATTTCCACAGTCTGATCCTGGAGTGGTGCTAAGCGGACGCCGTCCTCATTGGTGGCAGATAACGCTGAGATGACCGCTGAGTGGAGAGGGTCGAGGTCACCAGAAGTAGCAGCATCCTCTTCCTCCACTGGGTCCTGTACTGGAGCACGTGAGAGGGCGTCGGGCACACAGTGTTGCGTTGGGTCGGGCGTTGGGTCGTAGGAATGAGGCCAGCTGATCACTTCTGTGGGCGTAGATAGAGGTGGCTGCGAGGCGGTCGGGTACTTGATGGAGCTGTTGCCGGTGTGCTGTTCTTCCCTGCGTAGCGGTCGGATTTGAGCCGGAAAATCTTCGGGGAGGATTCCGAGAGCGATGGAATCGTACCAGCTAAGCAGCGCCCCCTTCACCTCCTTCACCACGCTCACAACAGTCTCAGCTTCCCTGTCGCCCAGTTGCAAGTGCGACGAGAAAGTTCCTACACAGGTGAGGGGGTGATTACCGGCAGCATAAAGTCCATCACCATCAGCGGGCGCCAAGCTGGAGGGCGGGATTCCAAGGAGTGTTGCCGTGTCGAGGCCAATAACGGTCGTTTCGGCCCCAGAGTCAGGAGTCCACGTAATCTTGTCTCTTCCAGCGGGATGTGTGGCGGTAATGAGCACCTGGGGCGCAGGTCGTGCCGTCACCGTCTTTGTGTATACGCCTGATAAGAGCTGGTATACACTGGCACTGGCTCCCCGCCTCGGGCCTGCACCGCGATGAGGAGAGACAGTTGAGGAACTCCTCGAAGCTCCTCGTCGTTTCCTCACTGTCTGCTGACATACACTCGCAAAATGCCCTCTTTTCCCGCAGTTACGACACACTTTATCTATTGCCTGGCATCCCCTTTTGTCACTGCGACAATCTTTGCCACAACGATAACAGCCCGTGGGGCTTGAGCCCCCCGAAACTGCCCTTCCTGTAGTTCGAGACAGCGTTCACACCATGGCTCCGAAGAGTGAGAGCCGCCCCTTAGTACTGCACACACACTGGTTAGCGCTCTCTGATGCTCTGCAAATATCTATGGCGTTTTCAAGGGTGAGTTTCTTGTTTTCCAGCATGCGTTTCAGAGCCACTTCGTCTCGTGTCCCAACGACAATTCTGTCACGCAGCTGATGGTTTATGCACTGGTCGCAAAAGTCACAGAAATTGGCGATTTCCTTTACAGCACATAAAAAGTCGTCAAAACCTTCTTGCGTTTCTTGCACGCGGGAGTAGAAGTCTCTTCTATCCATGATGATGTTGCGCTGGCTTCGCAGGTACTCACACATTGCATCGAGGATGGTTCTTAACTCCGCGTCTCTCGGTAAGCTTATCCCGTAGCGAAGTGTACGGGTCCACTCGTCGTCTAGGACAGCAGCGAGTGCCGCCCTCTGCTCAGCCAGGGAGAGACAGTCTATCCTGGCGAGGGTTACGTATCCTTCAAACTTATGGCGCCACGTGTCGAACTCACGTAAAGATGCTGACGCCGTTAAGTGAGGAATGATGGTGGCGGACGTCGGGAACCTCGCGCCCTGGGTAGACGTGCTGCGGGCTGTGGTTTCGCCTTCATTGCTCGCCGTGGTGCGACTGGGAGCTTGTGTCCCCACTCTCTCCAGCAGCTGGGTTAAACGCTCCTCGCGAGCCTGACTCTGCTCCGACTGTCGCGCTAGCAGGGCAGCCAGCGCCTCCAACTGCTTCTCCATTCTGCGCCGTACCCACTGCAGCCTTGTCCTGATCCTACTCACTGCGCCATGTTCGACTCTTGACCAGCAGGGGCACAGGAAACGCAGGTAACAGTGCAGGTGTTTATTCACAGAAGGTGTGAACAGAAGGCTGGAGGTAGGTGATCTCTCGGCGCCAGGCCGCGCACTTCAACTTAACACTTATGACTGAAGCCTAGCTCGTTCACTCATACACGTATTCATGCCTCACACAAGTCTCGCTCATTCACTCGTTCACACAACTAGCTAACAACCACACATGTAGTTGCAATGATACATGTTTAGTTACAATGACAAACGTTTCCCCTTCAGTCATGTACTACATAATATTATGTAAACTTTAAAGATTAGAGAGAGAGAGAGAGAGAGAGAGAGAGAGAGAGAGAGAGAGAGAGAGAGAGAGAGAGAGAGAGAGAGAGAGAGAGAGAGAGAGAGAGAGAGAGAGAGAGAGTTAATGCTCCCTCTCTAATATGAATAAGTTGTATGATCTATCACAAATTATATTCATTCCTTAGTTACTTGTTTTCTTTCAACAACGCAGCGTGTGGGCACCTTTGTTGGCAAAGCTGATGGGGTGGTGGGGGATTGCATCATACTGCCCACAGCAACTCAACTCGTTCCAAGTCGCATTTATGAAAAGTTATGTAGGTAAGCATGCGACAGATTTTAGGTCATTAAATAATACAAAATAACCGAGCAAGATTTCATTACTTGCATTTATTATTAAATTGTGGATCTATGAGTCCTTGTTCATCAGTGCTATTCATTGACTGCATCCCTTGATTAGTAAGTCTACTTAACATCCATTGTCCATGTATTAATTGACGAGCGCGCGTGTGCGCTCACACACACACACACACACACACACACACACACACACACACACACACACACACACACACACACACACACACACACACACACACACACACACACACACACACACACACACACACACACACACACACACACACATATTGACCTCGCTGTACCGGTGTGCGGTGTGTCAGTGGTCTCAGTCCTACCCAAAGATCGGTCACTATGAGCTCTGCGCTCTTTCCGTTGGGGAACGGCTGACAGGGTGACCAGCAGACGAGCGTAGGTGAATCACACACACACACACACACACACACACACACACACACACACACACACACACACACACACACACACACACACACACACACACACACACACACACACACACACACACATGACTGTCGCTGAGGTCGTGACTGCTGGCTGGGTCAAGGTGGGGCCAGGGGTTGGGGGGAATGACGTTAACTTGACCTGACCTCACCCTGACCTGACAAGACTGTGTCACCCACTTTAACCTTTCCCCCTGTCCCCTCTCGTCCCTAAAGGTTCGTCCCCTTCCCAACACACCTGCATGTCGCTAACCCCCTCCCGCCCACCCGCCCACCTAATTATGGTGAGGAGATGCTACATGGACCGCTCCTCCCTAGCACCGACAGCCGCTCTGGCCACGTGTGTGTGTGTGTGTGTGTGTGTGTGTGTGTGTGTGTGTGTCATTTTAAGTAGTAGTAGTAGTAGTAGTAGTAGTAGTTTAATGGTTTTAGTAGCAGTAGTTGCTACTGTCATTGTTTCAACACCACGCATCCTGACATTCAAACTCTATGTGGCAGTTACATTTAATTCGCAGGCTCATCAACAAGATCCTTTTCTCATCACCCATACAATGCAAACACCAGTCAGGCTTTGTAGCAACCCAGCCACCGAGTATTGCCTAGCTGATGGCTATGCGCGGGTCGTCAGCAAAACCATTTCCTCTGTTGTGATAGGCAGAAAGAGGAACGGACAGAGAAATAGACAAATAGTTGGAGAGGCAGAAAGACCTAACCTACAGACAGAAATAGAAAGAAAAGGTAGACAGACAGAAAGAAAGACTTAACCAACCTATCTGTGTATCTGTCTGTGGCATTCCTGTGATGTGTAGGGGGCGGGCGAGGAATGCCGCGTGATGCCTCCCCGCCGCAGGGTTATGGCACACTCTTTACAGCTTGGAGGGGCTCGTGCTGACCGCGTTATGGCGATGGGCCTCACCACAGCGGGGAGGGAGGCTGGCGTTCGTGTAATTCTGATCCACTCCCTGAATTCGTGCGTGAGAGAGAGAGAGAGAGAGAGAGAGAGAGAGAGAGAGAGAGAGAGAGAGAGAGAGAGAGAGAGAGAGAGAGAGAGAGAGAGAGAGAGAGAGAGAGAACAAACGCAGTGCCGCATCTGTGCCACACTCACGTTACCCAAGCAGTTTATGTATTGACTTGTGACATATTTTTGCAATCAGTATGTGAGCTCCCTGTGCCCTGTGGTGAGTGGCCTGTTGTTGCCTCGCTTTATGGGTATTCACGTCGTCTCTCGTCCACACACGTGTCATCTTCAAATGTAGCGTTGCATAAGTACTACTACAGCGCGCGGGAACTAGTTATGTGTAGTGCTCAGGTAAGACTCAGGTAGGATCTTCTTTATGTCGATCAAAGGAAGCCACCAGAAAATTTTAAATGGAGTGCTTCACTGCTTATCAGATAATTTTCATTCCTTTAATGTAAGAGGGTTTCAGTGTGGGAGGAGAATATAGATTGAGTGTCTTTGTGAATCATGTAAATAAGAATTTAGACATAAGGACATAAATGAAGTTGTAAGAAACCAGTAAGCCTACAAGCGGCAGTCCCAGTATCAAACATGCCCACATACGAGTATAATCACTACCAATGAATTTATCCACGTAATGTTCTTTAAGTGTTCCCTATTGGCTCTGCTCAAACAATCTGATTAATGAGACTATTTCAGTCATCTACCATTACGAGTATATTTGGGAACCAATTCACCCCCTCCCCCCTTCCCTCTCTCTCTCTCTCTCTCTCTCTCTCTCTCTCTCTCTCTCTCTCTCTCTCTCTCTCTCTCTCTCTCTCTCTCTCTCTCTCTCTCTCTCTCTCTCTCTCTCTCTCTCTATCGTACTATCGTTATGGTTAACCCTAAGGATCGTGTCTGCATCATTACATATGCACAGCTCAATTGAGGAAGCATTTCACTCAGTTGGTATTAACAGAACAGTTATGATGTTGACAGGTTAACAGTCAACACTACGCACTACCTCTGACAATTAAGGCAGTTATTCTATTGTACATAACTACATTGCGGTGTGCTCGGAATGTAGTATACAAGTTAAACAATTACCTTTTGCATATACTATTTGGTGTTACTGTTTCCTTTTTTTTTCATGTTATTTATTTATTTATTTTTTCTTCCCTCTCTCGTGAACCTTTATTTGTCTCATCGGATATATCGTATAATGTTTTTCTTTCATGCTTCCGTTGGTGTCCTGCTCGTCTTTTGTTCTGCTGTGTTCTGCCACGTGTATGCTGTGTTCCTGTCTACTGCTCTCTGCTTCATGTCTTCTCTTGCATGGGTGGTATATAGCGTGCTTGTGTTCTGCATTCGTCACTGGAATCGTGCTGCATACTCCGCCATCCTGTGTGCTGCATGATCCCCGTCTATTACAGTTCCTTATTGTTGTGTGTCCTGTGTGTCGCCATAACGTGTGACATATACTGTGCCATGCGAGCCATATGTTGCAAGCAAGTTTAAGTTAGGTAGGTGGGTGCTCTCTCTCTCTCTCTCTCTCTCTCTCTCTCTCTCTCTCTCTCTCTCTCTCTCTCTCTCTCTCTCTCTCTCTCTCTCTCTCTCTCTCTCTCTCTCTCTCTCTCTCTCTCTCTCTCTCTCTCTCTCTCTCATCAACGTGTCTTGGCTTTGTCCTGCCCCTGATGTGTCGCGCTACATCTCCCCTGTTTCTAAGACGAGGGAGGAAGAGTGCGAGGGAGGCAGAGTACTCGGTAACTCGTGATACGATATTCAAGAGAGGGAGGCCACCTGATCGGAGACATAACAGGTCCTGGGATGAGAGAGAGGGAAGCCGTGTAGGAGGAAGGGAGGAAGGGAAGGAGATGGCGGAGAACGAAGGTTTAAAGCTGACGGGCTCTCGCAAGTAAGCCAGGTGTCAAGAAGCAAGCAAGACGCAAAGGGGAAGTTTTGATAAAGAGGTGCAGGGCGCGTGCGTGCGTGCGTGCGTGTGTGGGAGGAAATCTGGGTCTGTCTGCGAGGTTGACCGCTGAGAGGGAGGGCGAGGCGCGGGTTAATTGGATATACTGCGAATCAGCTGAGGCGCCGCAAAGCCGATCACGGTCCACGCGCCAGCAAACTTGTGTGTGTGTGTGTGTGTGTGTGTGTGTGTGTGTGTGTGTGTGTGCTCTACGCAGGCAGAGGTGGAGGCATTTCGTCCAAGAGCGGAGGCTGATATTGGCCGCCGCCGCGCTACTCCAACTGGCCGGGACCAATTTGGGCGAGACTAGAGTCGTCCGCTGCCTCTCAGGGACCCGCCTTTGGGAGGTGTGGCCTGTGGTGGCGGCGGCGGCATTCTGTGCCTCTGTGTGGCTTGGCGGTGACTGAAGTTGTGAATTTAACTGGAAATACAGAGGCATTATAAGACATTGAGACGAATTCAGATTATTAGCGTGATTCTAAGTACATTTTAAAATTGCTTTATGTTTTATTGATACGTGAATACATTGCAGAAAAGTGTTTTTCGCCCTCCCATTTTTTTGAGAATTGAAGAAAGATAAGGCCTGAGCAATGCTAAAACTCCTCAGTCACTTTCCGTAGAGTTGTTCAGTCGACTGGCTGAAAAATAAAATATCTTGTGTGTGTGTGTGTGTGTGTGTGTGTGTGTGTGTGTGTGTGCGCGCGCGCGATCATTTGTCGAATGTGAGTGGTAATTTTTCTAAGGCACTGGTGACCTCTGTTATCTCTCTTGGCAGTCATACACACACACACACACACACACACACACACACACACACACACTTTATTTTTTCCTTTTCTCTCTCTCTCTCTCTCTCTCTCTCTCTCTCTCTCTCTCTCTCTCTCTCTCTCTCTCTCTCTCTCTCTCTCTCTCTCTCTCTCTCTCTCTCTCTCTCTCTCTCTCTCTCTCTCTCTCTCTCTCTCTCTCTCTCTCTCTCTCTCTCTCTCTCTCTCTCCAGCTCTAAGCACTAGGGAACTTATTTCACCCAAGCTCATTTTTCTTACTCTTCCCGTCTCTCACTCCCTGATTTTCACATTTTTCTTCCTTTTCCCTCAATTATCCTTATTTTCTTCATTTTACGTGTCTTTTCTCAACCTGTGCTCCTTCAGTCAAGTCTTTTTATTTTCCTCAGTTTTCCTCGCCAACTCCTGAAATATTTTTGGTCTCGTCCTCCTATCCTTCCTCTCTTCACTTCGCCATCAACCCCTTCCTGGTCTTCACATTTTCGCCTTGCGCTAATTCTCAGTCCGTGCAATTACTCCCCTTTGTACTGGAGTCAATTTTTAATGAGTTAATTAACATTGAGTTACCTGGCTTCTGCGCAGGTAACAAAAGATACGCAGATGCTATGTTGCGTTATCTGTTTATTGCTTGTGTATTCATGCTGGTGAATTAGGCTATTCAGCAAGAGTTATTTACTTGTATTTTTTTCCATCGTACTCTTTTATGTATTCTTTCCACTCACGTCTTATTAGCGTTCTCTCATTAGGATTATTGTTATCTCTCTCTCTCTCTCTCTCTCTCTCTCTCTCTCTCTCTCTCTCTCTCTCTCTCTCTCTCTCTCTCTCTCTCTCTCTCTCTCTCTCTCTCTCTCTCTCACATGCTTTCAGCTTTCATCGCCTTTTTCATAATAATGGTAATGTGTGATGTACAGTCACTGGCGAAGTCTCGCTATTTTACTCCTGCTGTTTCATATCCAATAGTATCAGTATTTTCCTTACATTGCTCCTTGTACCGAGAATTTCAGAACATCCTTCCATGTTTTAAAATACTTTGTCGTTATTGTTATCATCATTATCTTTAGCATCACCATCTCTTTCATAAGTATAGATACCTGTGTTAGCATAAGGGGGAATGATGACTGAAAAGTAAGGAAAAGGAAATGTTAAAGCCCAGAGGTCGAATAAATCTCCCTAGAAACATTCTCCGCGTACATCCCGCCGGCATTAACGTCCTGTCATTCCTACAGCTCCACATATCCTGTGCTAATCTCCCCTCATCCCATTAAAGGATAGTTGCAATCGGTTCTCATTCACTTTTGCTTGGCTCGGAAGATTCCATCGGTTTGTTCTTGCATTCCTCTTCTCACCGACTTTCCACTGTCATGATACCTTCTGATCTTGACCGTAATCTCTCTCTCTTCATACCAATATATGATAGTTGCAGTCAAATTTCATTCACTTTAGCAGGGCTTACTGGAATCTGGAACTGGATAATTTTCGTATTTTTTTTTATTACAACCATACCATAAGACGCAGATCGTTTGGTATTGGAGTGATTGACCATGTGATCACCGTAACCTCTCTTCTCATACCATTATTTAATAGCTATACTCAGTTCTCGTTCTCTTTTGCATGACTTTGAAGCTCATATCGGATTGCCCTTCCATTCGTTTCTTCACTGTAATTACATTATCTGAACTCTCTCTCTCTCTCTCTCTCTCTCTCTCTCTCTCTCTCTCTCTCTCTCTCTCTCTCTCTCTCTCTCTCTCTCTCTCTCTCTCTCTCTCTCTCTCTCTCTCTCTCTCTCTCTCTCTCTCTCTCTCTCTCTCTCTCTCTCTCTCTCTCTCTCTCTCTCTCTCTCTCTCTCTCTCTCTCTCTCTCTCTCTCTCTCTCTCTCTCTCTCTCTCTCTCTCTCTCTCTCTCTCTCTCTCTCTCTCTCTCTCTCTCTCTCTCTCTCTCTCTCTCTCTCTCTCTCTCTCTCTCTCTCTCTCTCTCTCTCTCTCTCTCTCTCTCTCTCTCTCTCTCTCTCTCTCTCTCTCTCTCTCTCTCTCTCTCTCTCTTTTCATCTCATTATATAAGAACATAAGAAATAAGGGAATCTACAAGAAGCGACCAGGCTTACACGTGGCAGTCCCTGTATGAAATATACCTACCTATTTCCACCTATCATCCCCATCCATAAACACGTCTAATCTTCTCTTAAAGCTCCCTAATGTCTTAGAACTAGCAACATGATTACTGGATCCGTTCCACTCATCTACAACTCTATTTGAGAATCAATTTCTTCCTATCTCTTTCTTAAACCTAAATTTTTCAATCTTGAACCCGTTATTTTTTGTTCTATCTTGGTTGCTGATCCTAAGAATTTTGCTTACATCCCCCCATGTTATAACCCTTATACCACTTAAAGACTTCTATCAGGTCCCCTCTTAATCTACGTCTCTCTAAAGAATGTAAATTTAACAGCTTCAATCTCGCCTCTTAAGAAATACTCCTCATCCCCTGTATCCTTTTAGTCATTCTCCTTTGCACTGATTCTAATAGACCTATATCTTTCCTGTAATGTGGGGACCAGAACTGCACAGCGTAGTCTAGATGAGGTCTGATCACCGCCAAATATAACTTTGATATTACTTCGGGCCTTCTACTTTTAACACCCCTAAAAATGAATCCTGATACTCTATTTGCCATGTTTCTGGTCTCTTTGCATTACTTTCCGAGACGGAGTTCAGACTTAACTATAATTCCTAAATCTTTTTCCTACCATGAACCTACCACAGTTTTGTTGTTATAAGATATAGTTCCAGTCAGTTTTCGTTAACTTTTCCATGTCTTAGAAACTCACATCTTGTTTCCCATACACTCCTTCCTTTCACAGTAATTATATAATCAGATCTTCACTGCCACCTCATATTCCTCTTCCCGACGCACCACACCGTCACCTTCATCTACGTTAGCTTATCTGCACTCATATTTGGTCCTTCATAATATCTAAATGTTTTTTTTCCCCACGTTCCCGTAATTCCAAAACATCTCATCTCATCTTCGCTTCGTGTGGTCGGTTTTGGCTTGCCTCCCGCCGTCCTGAGACAAAGCTCGCCACAGGTACACGCTCCACATACTTACAGAGCTCACTGCATGTAGGCTAGAAATGGGGGTCTATCTCACTTCAATGGGTCCTTCCTCCGTCAGTATTTTGCCTTCAAGCGGACGGTGCTTGTGTCGAGTAAGGGCTTTTACAAGGCAGACTCCCATAGCTCAGCGTAGCTCCCCGCCTGCGAGAGACAAGCTAGTTTCCTGCACCGGGGAAGCGGGATATGCGTGCAGGGGTGAGTGCCTGCCTGTCTGCGGGTGGTGGCTCCCTTGCTGGTGACGGAGCGGTATGGAGAATAGCAGTGTGAAGTGCTTTGGTGGGGAAGGTCGTGATTGGTGAAGATGTGTGAGACTAATTGTGTGTGTGTGTGTGTGTGTGTGTGTGTGTGTGTGTGTGTGTGTGTGTGTGTGTGTGTGTGTGTGTGTGTGTGTGTGTGTGTGTGTGTGTTTGAGGGGCGGGTGTTGATAAGATATATGCGTGGTGTTAAGGTGAATGTAATGGAAAAATCAGGTAATGTAGTGACAATAAGACATGATGTAAATGAGTATATAAGATAAATATTATAGTAAGCTGCATCTTTTTAGTATATTGCATCTGGCAAGGGAAAAAAAGAAAGTCATGGGGGGGGGGGAGTGAGACGAGGGGAGCGGCTGAGTAAGGGTATCGTTTTCTGGTAAACATAATATTTGAAACGCTTATGTATGTATGTAAGTATACGTCCATTAACAGATTAATACCTCTGCGAAATCTAGCCTGTAAATGCTCTAATTCCACCTCTCTTTTTCATGTCTGATCTCGTCAAGCATTTCGCGATGACTAGCCGTAATTAGTGAGACCTTTGCTTCATCTCTATTCACATATATATTCTTGTCCAGTTAGTCATTCTGTCCGTCATCCATTATCTGTTCATAATTATTTCTATCAATTCAACATCTACTAGTTTGTTTGCTTCACCCTTGTTTACTTATATCGAGTTATTGCCTGTGTATGTAGATATCTTCCTTTCCATAATTGTGTGAAACATTTATCCTTCACGTTTTACACAGCCTTGAAGTGAGCATATCGTTGTATCTTGCATTTCAAGCGTAGTAGATAGGAACTTCTCAGGATCTTTCTCTACTCAACAAAATCCCTGCTATCTTATGAGGCACAAGAATGCACAAGGGGAAGGGTGATGCACTCGAGGGCTCCAATAATATGGGCCCGATATTATTCCATCAAATTATGAAAGTGGCCAAGAGAGCCTTTGAGAAAATGTTTGGCAATTTCCTGTTAAATTTGACTTATAATTATGTAAGGCTTTTTAGATACTTATTATTATTATCTTGTACTTATAGCATCTTGTAGTTTTGCGGCCTACAGAAGATAAAATCTCTCTCTCTCTCTCTCTCTCTCTCTCTCTCTCTCTCTCTCTCTCTCTCTCTCTCTCTCTCTCTCTCTCTCTCTCTCTCTCTCTCTCTCTCTCTCTCTCTCTCTCTCTCTCTCTCTCTCTCTCTCTGTACTGAATGCTAAGAGTATCACTGTATGCAGAGATTCTGACTGTTTGTGGGATGAATGGTGTAAAATGAGAAGTCTGAAAGCTTGGATGTAAATAAATGGATGATTATCAATGTGACAGTGTCGTGGACTGGCGTTTAATCATGTATACTCGTTATAAGCAATAGGAGTGTCAAAACAGCCCGGAAACTAGATTGGCTAGATTTATTTTTGATCCACTGCTATAATTATCTTTTCAGGGGCGTCATATTGAGTGCATATATATTTTTTGCCCTTTGCCAAACTTCATGACACGCAGAAAATAATAATGATAATAAAATAAAGCAGGTGTATGTGATAATTCCAAGCTGTGCATCATGTGGTGACTGGGAACACACGAGATACAGTGTTGTAATGGGGAGCCTGAGTGATACATTTGATTTTGCAGGAAGTATAATGGAGTCCACCAATGGAGCAAAGGCTGGAAAGCATTAATACTGAAAATGAGTCACTGTTGTGTGTGTTGAGAAATTGTTACTTTGGAGATATGACTTGTGTGGAGGGTGGAGAGGGAGGAAGGAGCAAAGGTCATATTCTTAGTCCATTGCTAAGTCCTATTAGGATTGTTTTCAAAGGTTATATAGATGGTTAGATGATTAGTTGGGTTCCCGTGATTTTTTTTATCTGTTAATGATATGTAATCCTCATTAAAAGCATCAGGCTGTAGATATTTTTGAGTGCTAA
>NC_087165.1:17346011-17348511 GCF_035594125.1 Scylla paramamosain | reverse complement strand
GTGTGTTTATTGGAGGCAACTCGCTCGACATGGTGTTGTCCTTCCTTAATTGAATCACGACCGTTTTGCTTATGGCGAAGAATCCGCCGCTCACAACTAAGACGAAAAATGGGTGTCTTGCAAGCCATCGACTGCTGCTCACAGTCAGGGAAAAGTGTGCGTTTTCTTTATATTTACGAAGTGATTGGATGTCTGGACTGCTGGCGTTGAGGTCCAGTACAGTCTATTGTGTGTGAGCTTTACTTACTGTGTTGTGCATGTCTTACTTATGTAGCATTTTAGCGTTACACAGCTGTAAGTAAGCTCTGTATGAATGAATCAAGCACAGGACGTCCTCGTAAGGAAAAATGTGAGATTTCTTTACATTCACAAAGTCATTGAATGCTTGGACTATAGACGTTGTGGTCCTGTTATGTGTAAGGACTTTACTTATGGTACTCTGTTTGACTTTCTTAACTTTTGTTGCATTTTGAAGTTGTACAGCGGTAAATTTTCTGAGTCAAACACAGGACGTCCTCATATATCAAGGAGCCACGGACAAAGAAATAGTTGAAGTTCCTGGTGAAGACTTGATCTCATAATTCACATAAATTATGTATTGTAAGGATACCTTTAGGGCGCCGCAGTCTACACGGTTGTGACTGTGTGCAGCAGTGTTTACTCATGTTCACCTTGAGGAGTGGGAATTGCATTACCCATCCGAGTCTTCATCATCTGGCACGTTTCCAAGTGAATCCTACACTCAAACACTTTTCCTTTACCCCAAAGGAGCCGTATCCTCAAATGGCTCGTCGTCCTAAACAGAAACTACTTCTAAAAGGCGCTAGTGAAAGTTATTGTGGCTTTCAAGGATATTTCTGTAGTTACAGTGAGAGCATAACATAGAATCTACACCAATAATAAGTAAAAATACCCATGAGGATCTGACTTATAATCCTCTTTTACGCATCTGAAAAAGGATTTGATGAGAGAAGAGATAGTTTAAGAATAGAGGACCCAGTCTCAGCATGATTGATGATGGAGAAGCAAAAAATTAATTCTGCTTAAATAGCACACATTCTAAAGCCCTAATTACTAGGAGGGTGAGTGAGTTTGGCTGTGCATCAAATAAACGGCTAGACAAACAGAGGGGTTTAATGACTGTGGGATGAAGGGGAGACGGTGAGTGTACGTAATTGTTGTTGATTTGATAGGAGTTAAAAACTGTTATCTGCTTTCATTAGCTTTCATCCCTTTCCTCGTACTGACACGCCAGGATGATTAAATGAAGAATGTCACTCTACATTCTTAATAATTTTAGTGCTAGAGACAATATTCAAGCCTCATAGAATCACTTTAGTCCGAAAAAAAAAGTAAATCAAACAATACAATCAGTGGGTGAGTAGAAAGAGATTTTAGCTATGGAGACAATATTCAAGCGTCATAACATCATTTCAGTCGGAAAAGATTAAGTGGAATTATATGTACAAGCAATGGACAAGAAACAAGAGGTGCTTCTTTGAACGTTCATTACGACAAACACCATCTCGAGCCTAATACAACCTTGCAATGGTCTCCTGAATAACATTGAACCGAGGCTGCAGTACTGAAGGGGTTAAGATAATCAATGATCACTTCGAATACATGTTACTAAAGGATAATGAAGAGAAGGTATACACTCCTCTCCATTTATTCTCCTGCAAGTCCTTTGTGGTAACGTTGTCCTACGGGGTGCCTCTGAAACTCCTTGCACGTGTCGCATTAATAGCAGGGTGCAACAGCGAGCCTTCCGGTCTGTTTAATGTGTTTCCCTTCGTCAGAGGAAAGGCTGCGTGGACGGCTGCTTCTCACAGCCAGGAAGGAATGGTGGTTTTCAGCTGGCGGGATATAGTGTGTGTGTGTGTGTGTGTGTGTGTGTGTGTGTGTGTGTGTGCGCGCGCGGACTTCCTGCTAAATACTAATAATTTATCCTGATAATTACAACCTCGGGAAACTTTATAAATACCCCTGACTAATTAATTACTTGTGTTCCGACATAGTTGAGGCGAGGCTGGCATTGGTCTCGCACGCTGATTTTCTCTCCTCCTCCTCTTCCTCCTCCGCTTCCTCTTCCTCCTTCTCTTCATCATCTTCCTCTTCGTTCTCCTCCTCCTCTTTCTCCTGCTTTCGTTCCATGCCATGCGCACATTCCCCCTGAAAATATATATTGGAAACTATTATAAAAGTATTAAAAACTCGGTACTTCGCGTGAATGCGTTTATTGACTGTGATTGGTGAACGCCGCAGTGTTTTGGCCTCGCTCGGTGCTTGATTCGGTTTGTTGTGCTTTTATTGGCCGAGGAAAGAGATGTGTGTGTGTGTGTGTGTGTGTGTGTGTGTGTGTGTGTGTGTGCAAAAAAAAAAGCTGATTAATTTTACTCATTTAAGTTTTTAAGTTGGTGTATGTGTGTGTGTGTGTGTGTGTGTGTGTGTGTGTGTGTGTGTGTGGTGTGTGTGTGTGTGTAGTCAGCCGTTCTCGTAT
>NC_087165.1:17338511-17341011 GCF_035594125.1 Scylla paramamosain | reverse complement strand
CTATTTTTTTCTGTTATAATTTTCTTGTACCCCTTTGTCGATGGCCGTCTTTTTTTCATGAAAACAATAACGATAACGTCGAGGACAACAACAACAACAACAACAACAACAACAACAACAACAACAACAACAACAACAACAACAACAACAACAACTTCAACAACAATTATTACTGCTACTACAACTTCAACTTATGACTGTAATATGAATACGAATAGAGTAGAGGTAACAGTACTAAGTATGCATGTATATGTGTACAGTGTGTGTGTGTGTGTGTGTGTGTGTGTGTGTGTGTGTGTATATATATATATATATATATATATATATATATATATATATATATATATATATATATATATATATATATATATATATATATATATATATATATATATATAGTTAAATTGAAAACAATGTTTTTAACCCACTGCAAATGTGTTCAGCAAAGCTGTGCCGCTCAAAGTCACCATGACAAATGGCCAGAGGCTTGTTGACCTTAATCTGGTTTATTTATTATTTTGTAGAAATATAACAATTATGAACCGATTAACTCAGCGTCAGTAGTTGGCAAAACCTGGTAAAAAATATTAGAACCAAGCTACTTTGATTAAAGATCATAATTCATTTCGAAAAGCAGAGGTTATGTTTGTGGCTAATTATTGTTCACGTGCTGCAATAATTCTCTGGTGACTAGTGTCCCTTCCATGATAAATACATGATATACTTATATACCATTACAGTACTCGTAAAAGACCATGGATCATCAAACAGTAAAGCACATTTAAAGTTAATTGAGCTACGTATTATAGTGACGTACTGCATAACTTGACAGAGAATAATTTTATAATTCGTCTTGTCCTCATGATAGTACGATGTGACGCTTTCACTAATGGTAGCCTGTATGTTGATGGTCCATGGGATCCGAATCCAGTGTTAACCTATGGGTTCTTTGAGATGTTTCATGATTTTACTGATGGTATTCATGTGTTTCCTGTTTTTTTTTTTTCCCATGAAAGTTTCACGCGTCCCGCTAGCTAATTAATAATAATGTAACAGGAAAACAACCGCGGGAACCCAAGTTACCTTAAGTATTTACGGCTTTTCAAATAGTTCTTATGAAAAGCCAGTGTTTTAGAATACGAGCCATAGACTGAGACAGCATTGCTTAATATAATAATTCAGAAAGTCTTGTGTAGAACTGTAGAAGGGTCGGATGAATGGGAAGGACAGAGTGGATACTTGTTCCTTCATATGAGTATATTTTTTGGAACCTCTGTTTTTTTTTAAACTTTCTGCGCTGAATGAACTTGTAAGGGTGTGTGTGTGTGCGTGCTCTTCATTGATAGTGCTGAATCTTTATAAACCATCACTACAAGCATGAAAACATTTATGAATACTTCAATAAATTACACTAGAGACGTTTAGGAATAGATAAGTATCGAGCGGGTTCGAAGCAGGGTACTGAAGCAATGCGACTCGTCTCGTAAGGCGGCACTCGGGATAGTGACGCCGCGGTTGTTGTGTGGTGCACGTGTGCGTGTAAATCTGTGCCTCTTCGAACACTTTTTTTTTTTTTTTTTTTGTGGTGAAGGCGAAACAGGGTTTCCGGAAGTCTCTCCAAAATCTGTTTACAAAGTTCCAGCAGGTATGTTGCGTAGGTAACAAGTACATGTGGGTTTTTTTTTTATATACAGTGTGGAGTCTGGGGAGTACTCAACGGTAGCCAGCCTGGGTGACGCTGCTGGGACGGGAAACTATTGAGTTGCCAGGCCGTCATATGTAACACCGATCTTATCCCACCTGTTTTACATTTATAAGACTGTATAGCTTTTTAACTTTTTAGTACTAATATCAAGTCGAATGAAGGGTATTCAAAATATAAATTGTTAAGGTGTAAGGACATGAAGAGCGTGTGAATAGTGTGACTGGTGATGAAGGCGGCGGTGCGTGGCGTAGTTGCGTGGCCTTCCTGCCTCTACCCACGTGCATCCCAGCGTAGCACTCGCAATGCACCGCTGTCAAAACATAACTCTCTATATTACATTGTAAGTATTTCTTTAATATTTTACTTGAAATTTGGAGATGCGTATCACAACTTAGAACGTCTATCATAAGTCGCACTGTATGTTATGACGAGCGAAATTGTCTATCATAATCGTGTGCTATATGTAACGCTTACCTAATTTCAAATACTTAAAAGACGAAGCAAAAGCTGCCATTTACTACTAATTTATAGCGTTTTTATGTACTGGAAGAAGAGAGACAGTGGGTAACATAGTAATTCAGTCTTTGAAGTACGGTAAATGTCCTGTAGGAGCGCCTCAATGTAAACACACACAGTTTTCAAGTAGTTTGGTGGTAAGGATAGCTCTCTCGACGATCCCCAAGGCCATTACTGCTGGACAAGTACATTTTCTCGTCAGCTTTTCCAAGCAGCAAGATATCTAAGTGTTACATGATCACCTTAATTTAGGGGGTAAGTGGATTTTTCCTTTCTGTG
>NC_087165.1:17313511-17333511 GCF_035594125.1 Scylla paramamosain | reverse complement strand
TGTGTGTGTGTGTGTGTGAAACCATTTCTAATCTCCCAAAGAGCCACTGTAGTCTATAATGTCCTGTAAATTATTTTATCAAGGTTTTTTTAATCTCACGCGCACACACACACACACACACACACACACACACACACACACACACACACACACACACACACACACACACACACACACACACACACACACACTATTCAGCCACCGCCGCCATGTACTTACATGCATGTGTGTAACTTTTAAACACATTTTTACCATAATAGTAAAAAATGGGAGCTGTTTTCCCCTCGCTCTCTCTTCCTCTCCATTACCTCCCACTCTTCCCTTCCTTCCTCATTACCATTCTTTGCGAGTCTATCACATGCACTGTACCCGTGTGTGTGTGTGTGTGTGTGTGTGTGTGTGTGTACATCTTTACATGGAAAGCTAAAGAGATAAGTTTCACCATTTCACCGTCGCACATACGTAGATAAACACATGTGAGGAAAGGAGAGAAAGAGGGGCTTTAATCGTGATGCTAAAGGGAATTAAAGGATTAAAACGTGTTGATAGAAGATCTTCTGCTGAGGGATGGTAAAAGAACAAGATTGCGTGAATACAAGTTGAGGGAGGAAAAATTATATAGATGCTTGAAATGCATAAGGAGATTTAGAGCCTCTTACTGAACCACTAATCTTGGTGATGATAATGTATACAAGCTAAGGAATATTCAAGAGTTGTAAAAGGAGACTGGATTAAAATAAAGACCAGGACTGTTTGAAATTTGATATCAGGACTGGATAAGAATAGACACAGATTATATACAAGAGGTAAGAAACTCTGGATAAAGGTCGAAAGCGGGACTGGATGAAACTAGACACAGAGACTGGATGAAAATAGATGATTAAGTTGGATGAAAGTAAGGCAGATACCGAGACTAGATAGAAGTAGATGCCAAGACCGGATAAATGTAAATAATGGAGTTAAGTGAAAGTATAGATATCGAGGAAGGATAAAAGTATAAAAGAATGGAGGAAAAGTGGATACCGAGACTACATCAAAAAGTAGATAGAGAGAGTGGAGAAAAAGTGATGTCGAGACTCTTAAAAAAATAGATGCCGTGAATTAATTAAAAGTAATGCCGCGGCTAAACAAAAAAGTAGAGACAGACTGTATAAAGTAGATTGTAGGATTGAATAAAAATACATACCGAGATAACATTAGCATAAACCCTACACACACACACACACACACACACACACACACACACACACACACACACACACACACACACACACACACACACACACACACACACACACGTGAATTCAGCATAGCAGTCTATTAGTTTCCTACATAAATATTTGCGTTCGGAGTAATAAAATCTGCAGAAAGATGTACAAAAGTGTGAACGTATGTATATTCGAATGTATTTATGTATGTTCAAGTTATACACAACTATATCATAAAAAAAAATGTGTGTGTGTGTGTGTGTGTGTGTGTGTGTGTGTGTGTGTGTGTGTGTGTGTGTGTGTGTGTGTGCGTGTGTGTGTTGAATTTCATTTTAGTGATTGCAGGCTCGGTGTAATTGCAAAAAAAAAAAACGAAAAAAAAACGAAAAAAGATAGATAAATAAAAAAAAAAAAAAATCGCGACAAAAAGGATGATTAGACAGGTAAAAAAGCTGAGAGAGAGAACTATGTAGATATGTAGGTTGTTAAATAGTAGATAGATAGATAAGTAGATTGATAACAGACGTATGCCTACCTACCTACTTATGTACATACATACATACATACATGCAAAATCATGTATGTTTTCCTTTCGTCTTCTACTCGCACATGACAGGACGTACGTATACACAAGGTGACACACACACACAGACACAGACAGACAGGTGCACACATCGCCCTGAGCCGTCTCCTTCACCGGGCGTGACCAAGGACCGCTGCCGGGAGGAGTGTAGTACAAGTGTGTGTGTGTGTGTGTGTGTGTGTGTGTGTGTGTGTGTGTACCTGAGGGAACGGCACGCACACCTTCCTCCCTTGTTGTTATTTCTTGGTATTATTGTCTCTCTCTCTCTCTCTCTCTCTCTCTCTCTCTCTCTCTCTCTCTCTCTCTCTCTCTCTCTCTCTGTGTGTGTGTGTGTTTACTTGAATATATTCACATCCATTGTTTTTGGCTGATCTTGTGCACATTTCCATTTTTATTAATCGTGTCAGTGCTTACTTTCCTTTGTACATTCTATCGCTCGGTGTTCTTAACAGTGAACGGTTTATAAATATCGTGAAATTTTCAAATAATATATCCTTTTCTGCACCTGTGACATGACCACCCAGGAAAAATGGAAACAAAATTGAATAAAAGTAATAAAAATATGAAATGGAATAAAAATCCACGTTTCTTTTTTCTTGTTTTATGGGGATATATGAAAAAAATTCCCGCCAGCGTTTTTCAGCAAGCAGGGAGTGTAGACTTATATTATAAATACCCTTTTGTTGAGGTTAAAGGGGGTGCCGTACTCAAAGAGCGTGCGTAGGCAGTGGGCTGGTCGCACCATACAGTCCTGGACCTCAGCACGCAGAATACGCAGGTTGGCTAGTTCTTTTCCATCGCCTTTCACCTTCCCAATCTTTGTTGACCGGTGCCCATATAAGGCTGAGGGAGCCGAGGAGCGGGCAGGCACCCGAGAAAGATCCCCATTACAAGGCGGGATTCTAACTTAGGACAACTTGGTCATTATTCTGAAATGTTTTGTATTCTCATAAGATCCATTTTCAAAGGACGCGAAATGATTTATTTTTTCGGTTTCTGAATGACATTTCTGCTATTGATGATACAAGATCTTTGTTATATTATCAATGAAAATACCATTGGAAGCCCAAATTGTCTCTGCTAGAGGCTGTTAAATGTAGATGAAATAAAGCCAATATTTTTAAGAAGACGGATTCCTGTACTGTTATCTGTGGTGTCTTTCAGAATGAGGCCCAAAACTTACAGCACACCATTCCGTTATATTTAAGAGTCGTAGCAGTGCATACTGAAATGCTATAAATTTTCTGGTCTGTTCTTTCTACTCTTGGGCAGAAATTTATGATGAGTGTAGAATTGCACCTAGATTAGCAAGGTAGATTATCCTTGTTTTGGTGTTAAAGAAGAGGAAGAAGAAAAAAATTGAGAATATAAGAGTGAGGATACAAAGATTTGTACACTATTTGTTCATTACATCAGATTTATTGCTGTTGAAGAAAGATTATTTCTTTTATTACTTCTACTAGTAATGATGATGGTGGTGGTACTGCTCCTGCAACTCCTACTAGTTACTGCTACTACTACTACTATACTACTACTACTACTACTACTACTACTACTACTACTACTACTACTACTGTTACTGCTACAACAACTGCTGGTGCTACTACTACTACTACTACTACTACTACTACTACTACTACTACTACCACCACCACCACCACCACCACTAACGCTACTACTACCACTACAACCGCTACTGCTACCACCACCACTACCACCACGTTTGGCGTAGCGAGGGATTCTACGATAATAATACTAATGATAAAAACTGTAAAACAACAATAAACTACAAAACATCACCACCACCACCAATACTTTCTTAAATTTGTGATACTGTCCACATATCATAAAGAAAATTGTGTGTGTGTGTGTGTGTGTGTGTGTGTGTGTGTGTGTGTGTGAGTGAGTGATGTTAGGCCTAAGCTTCCCTTTGGCCATCAACTCTCGTATCCTAGAGCATACTTGTTCTCGCCATCGATGGGAGCGTGGGGAGAAAGAGATGGGAGGATGGATAGGAGAGCAGGGAGAGGAAGGAGGACAGGGAGGGCAGGGAGGAGAGGGAGGAAGGCCAAGGGAGAGGAAGTAGGAGAGGCGAGGAATGGAAATGGAATAAATGAATGAACAACTGAATCGATTGGAAGTAAGAGAGGGAGGGTAAATATGGTGGATACAGGTAGCAGAGACAGATGAGAGAGAGAGAGAGAGAGGAGAGAGAGAGAGAGAGAGAGAGAGAGAGAGAGAGAGAGAGAGAGTGTTTTATGTGATATTACGAGACGAAGGAAAGAATAGGGAAACACAACATGCAAAGGAGAAGAAGAGAGAGGTAAAAGAGAGAGACGTGGAGAGAAGAGAAGGAAGGAAAGGGAAGGCAGGGGAGATGGAAGCATAATCTTTTCCCCTCAGAGTCCATCCCATTAGGTTTTTAGGACGACCTGGGTTACTTGGAGGAATCTTTCCCCTGGGAGAGAAGCGCCTCTCTCTCTCTCTCTCTCTCTCTCTCTCTCTCTCTCTCTCTCTCTCTCTCTCTCTCTCTCTCTCTCTCTCTCTCTCTCTTTCTCTCTGAAATAAGTAAATTAATAAAATAAAATAAGTGAAATAAACGTAGTAGTTGTTGTAGTATCAGCATCAGCAGGTGCAGCAGTAGCAGTAGTAATAGTAGTAACATCACTGAGGGAAGCATCACGAACGTTAGTGTAATAAGCTTTCGTCACAGTAGTTTCAGTATTGTAAGAGTGAAATATGAGAAGAGCGATGTTAACGGAGATGTTTTGTGTTCCAGGTCCGTCAGTGTGTGTCTGTATGTCACAGCCGGTGGCAGTAGGCGGACTCATCCCTCAGCGCGTCTGTGCCGTCACGCTTTTTGGTTTTCATTAATGCAGCTTTGGTTCAGGTGTGTTGCATGTTTGCTACTTTTTTTTCGAATTTTTATTGATGTGTTTTTCAGTTTAACCTGAGCGGTGTACCATTTTTTTCCTTGTGACTTTTTTTTCGGTCCTCCATAAATCTGCGGATTGGTTTTGTGGTTATTTTGTGCTCATGATGATAAAGAAATGGGAGTAGCTTGCTTACACACACACACACACACACACACACACACACACACACACACACACACACACACACACACACGGTATTATTAATCTTATCGCTACACAAACAGGAAACATAAAACACGGAAACAAAGATATAAAGAAAAAAAAATTGAAGTATATCCAGAAAAAAAGCTTTAAACATAATAAAAAAACATTGGACATGTAGATTACGAGAGAGAGAGAGAGAGAGAGAGAGAGAGAGAGAGAGAGAGAGAGAGAGAGAGAGAGAGAGAGAGGAGACGCCCATTGTACGGAGTTAGCGAATACTTACTCTGGCTCTAAACGCCGCCTTTCATCCGAGTGTTTCGCCACACAGAAACATGAAGCAGTCCAGAGCAGGCTGGGTTTCGGTTTAAATTTTCAAAAAGCGCCACCAGAATGAGATTAGTGACAAGACTACCTTTTTGCTATTATTTTTCTCTTACTCATATATCTTTTTTTTTTTTTTTTTTATCCTGAGGGAAGGAGAAAGGAGCGTGAAGGCCATGAGAGTCGGGGAGTGGTGGGAGAAAGGAAGAGGTTGGGTTTGTGTGATTGTGTGAAGGAAGATGCGGGGAGATGGAGTCAGTCTGCAGGGAATTAGCGAAAGGATGGACAGAGTGGAGAGAGAGAGAGAGAGAGAGAGAGAGAGAGAGAGAGAGAGAGAGAGAGAGAGAGAGAGAGAGAGAGAGAGAGAGAATCCTTATGTCACTGCAGTTCTTATGGATGTTTTTTTCCGTTTTTCCCACTGAGGGTGTAGAATCCATGTGAAACTACCACTGTAATAATGAAAACATCCTTGAAAACGCCAATACCTTCCACTACAGCTTGTCAAAAGAAATCGAGTTAAGATGCCGTGATGTTTAAGAGTAGCAAGATTTATGGTCACTGACGTCGCTGGTCTGTCCGTTTTACGAACTAATCCAGTAGAGAGCCATCATCATTATTGCTTCCTTCCTTGCGATGGAAAAGGTAAACGGGAAAAGTGAATCACATATGGGACATGAAGATAGGAGACACACAATACTTAACATTCTGAAAATTTCCTTTGTTTTTGTTTGATCATGCAATAAAACCTGCAATAACGTCATGAAAATACGAATAAATAGTTGGATTTACAATTGTAGGAACTCAGTATGAATTTTCTTGTGCATGCACGTTCTTGTTTTTAGTCTCAAATAGATTAATACATGACCGGAATAGACTCTGTAGTCAGATTGTTAGTGTTGAGTCAATACGAAGCATTAAGAAAATACATAAATCTATGGATAGAGATGATAGGTGGATATACTAGATATGTAAGTTTTATGAGCGGGCTGCCACGTGTACTGCTTTCTTGTAGTGTCCCATATTTTCTTATCTTCTTAATTTTGTTATCGGTAAACTCGAGAACTGTCTGCCGTATTTTTAAATTTATTTATTTATTTTTCTATTTTTATTCATTTATTTTTTTTTACAATGAAATTTCTTTGAGCATTAGAACTCCTGCGGGTAGAGCTTCACAGCGACTGGGATTCAGGTCAGCTTGTACTCTTCGCAGCCTCCATGTTTGGTTAGATTTTAATGGCCGGGGCTTGGCTTTTCTTTTCCCCTTTTCTCTGTGGAGTGTGTACCGCGGCCCCCGACATATCTCCTCTCCATGGGGAAGTGAAAATTGATTCGTAAAAATGGATTGTTTACATATTAATGTCCCGACTCTCTTATCTCGATTCTTTGTGAAAGTCTTTAATCTTTATGGAATTCTTGAATCATAGTCGGTAATTAATTCATTCGCTCTGTAACTCTGCCATTTTTATTTTTCAAGGAATTGTTATTTTGTAATATCAGTCATCGACGGAGTTTTTGGAACTTTTCTTTCCTGTTTTTTTCTTTCTTCCTTTCTATTTTTCTTCGTTCGTTCGTTTTTTTCTTTTTACAGTTTGCTTGTTTTTCTCTGCCCTTGGCGCTGTGTTGTGTTAATGTTTACATAGTTATGACCCGCCAGTTACCTCTCCTAAAGTTATTAAGATCTTTTTGTTCCTTTCATAAGGTGAGTGTTGAAATTAAATATTTATCTTCTTTGTAGCAGTTTTCTTTTTAATTACTCTTCAATTACTCCTTCTTAAAGGAATGCGTTTGGTATTTCGGGAGTTTTCATTGCGCTGAAACCAACGATCCCTTTTCTCCTTAGCTCAGAGCCTCCTGCATAGTATTCTCCTCATACTGTATTTTACCTTATTATCTCTAATCAATATAGTGTATTTAGTGCTTCCTCATTCTAAACTTTGTCTTATGTCATCAAATAATGTCTCAGTATTATGGAATAAGCTCTTGAATCGTCTCATTTATTTAATTTAAATGTGTTTCTTGGTTAACGTGACTAATATCTATCTTACTCTGAAAGCATGTTTGAGTCTCTTGATAACGGGTGTTCCTCACAACATAAGAACCCAAGAGAAAAAAAACTGTAAGAAGCCAGTGGACCTACATATGGTAATTCATAAACAATGAAAAAAGAAACCCATTAAAAAATTCTGCGAGTCAAAAAATTCCTACGTACCCAAATGACATTATTTTAAAGCATGGAATCGCAGTCGTGGGGTGTATGTGCATCAGAGTTCCGGGAAACCTGAGTTGCTACACCTCCACCGTGCTTTGTCTCGACGTAGGAACAAACATACAGAGGAAGGAGTCGCCTCAGCCCCTCGCTTCATCCCTTTTGGTCGCCTTTAGGACATACACGCAAGGAATTCAGAGGTATGTAGGCCCTATGTACTCTGCCTCGCGTCCCTGCCCTAACCAACAATCCCGCGCGCATGAAATTATGATCTGGGTTTCCTCTGTTGTGAATGTTATCTGAAGCTCAATAGTATTTTATTCTTAATTCATGGCATTGACTCCATTATAACACAGGAACATAACTGAATGAAGGGAGTGTAAAATGTCGGCTGGCCTCCACTATACACCTCTTGAACACTTTAAATTTACCATCTGCTATCTTAACACATAAATTTGCTCAATCTCCTCTTGAAACTTATTAATGTCAGTGTATGTACTATGGTTCTTACCAAGTTTGTTCCACTCATCCACAACCCTATTTGTGAACCAACAGTATTCCATTAGATTGATTCAA
The DNA here is from genome assembly GCF_035594125.1 of Scylla paramamosain. NCBI lineage: Eukaryota > Metazoa > Arthropoda > Malacostraca > Decapoda > Portunidae > Scylla > Scylla paramamosain. Next base: position 17,325,537 of record NC_087165.1, on the reverse strand, counting down.
GTTTTATCAGTAAATATTCAGGCTTGTAATCTTTCACCCGAGCTTTCGAGGTTTCTGTATAAATTTTCATCCGTTTAAGTTTTTTGCAGCGTCCAAAACTTTGCTGCCCTCCCGCAGTCAATACTTACTTTCTCTGCGGCACAACACCAGTAAGCTCCCCACTCTGTCCGCGCCGCTGGAAGACTTGGCGTCGTATTCTTAAACGTCTCGGCTCTCTAACTCAACTATTTTTTTAACTGGCTGTAGTGGAGGTTATCGGAGGTTTCAAGTGTTTGCATGGATCTAGCGATACATAGCTGAACAAAGGAATCTGCACCATCAGTAGGAAAAAAGTACATGGAAAAACCAAGGTGAGGGTTTCTCGAACTTTTGAAAGTGCTCATAATGAGACCCCAATGTGTTTATGAATATTGGACATTATCCTTATATTTACAGGGCTTACTTCCCTCCGCCAACCAGGGAAGTTAGAGTTGATACACATATAAAGTAACTTTTGTAGGATTTTTATACATTTCATTTTCATGATTTGGTGCTTTTATGTTGTTGAAGGAGTGTAAGGTAGAAAATGAGGGACATGGTGTGTGTGTGTGTGTGTGTGTGTGATTCACCTACGGTCGTCTGGTGGTCATCCAACTAGCCGTTCCCCTACGGAAAGAGCTCAGGGCTCATAGTGACCGATCTTTGGGTAAGACTGAGACCACTGACACACCACACGCTGGGACAACGAGGTCACAACCCTCCGGGTTATATCGCGTACCTACTTGCTGCCAAGTGAACATGGGCTACACATTAAGAGGCTCGCCCATTTACCTCGCCTGTGTGTGTGTGTGTGTGTGTGTGTGTGAGTGTGTGTGTGTGTGTGTGTTATACTTTCATGTTCAGCTTATTACTTATTGCCTAGCCCGATAACAACCAACCAGACACACACACACACACACACACACACACACACACACACACACACACACACACACCACACACACCACACACACACACACACACACACACACACACACCACTTACTCTCCTGTTCCCCCACCCCACACACGCTCCTCCACATACACACACTCCCCCCATCCACCACACACACACACTGTACCTTCAAATATTCCCAACTAAATTGTTCATATGTATAAATTAATTTCTGCTAAGCCTCGCCCGTTGGCCAGTTTGCCCCCTAAAGCCACTGGTGCTATCGTGAATGCTCCGCCAGTGCATCCACCACCCCATTGTTCCCCCCCCCAGAAACTTCACCTCCTCTCATTCCTCCGAAAGTTGGAAAACCCCTGCCTCCACCCACCAGCCCACCCACACCCATCCCACACACACACACACACACACACACACACACACACACACACACACACACACACACACACACACACACACACACACACACACACACACACACACACACACACATACACACACACACTTCCCTTCTGTAACTCTTAAATATAAAAACCCACGGCCTGCACCCACTCTCTTTCATTCACACATAGCCTGTTGAGTAAATGTAGTCATTCACCTATTATTCCATCCCGTGCCTCCCCTCTATCACACTCAGAATTCACCTTTACCATCCACCCACCTTCCTCACCTGCCTACCTCGCTTACCTGACCTACCTCACCTGCCTTCCAGTCCATCCCAGAGGCGCGGTGTTTCAGTAAACTCACACAAGAAGGAAATGCGCGTATATCTCTGGAATGCGCTGCCACTTTTTACCATTTTCTCTAATCGTGTATTAATGGGGTAACCTTAGGAAAACCCGGTGCGGTTACCCGGGTCTCGTCGCACCTGAGGCCGCCCCCCGCAGAGGATATTTAGACCCCGAAGTAATGGAGGGAAATAAGGCTAGGACAGTAATGGCAGTTTGGGGAGCGAAAGAGCCTCATACGTTGGTATTTATGTGTAATAACAGGTGTACTGCTCTCTCTCTCTCTCTCTCTCTCTCTCTCTCTCTCTCTCTCTCTCTCTCTCTCTCTCTCTCTCTCTCTCTCTCTCTCTCTCTCTCTCTCTGCTTGGCTATTCTGTTTTGTCAAGTATCCTTGCCTACATGTTTCTTTTCTCTGTCCGTAATCTGTCTGTCCGTCCGTCCCTCTCTCTCTCTCTCTCTCTCTCTCTCTCTCTCTCTCTCTCTCTCTCTCTCTCTCTCTCTCTCTCTCTCTCTCATCCTCCCCCTTTCGCCGGTCATCATAGGCGCTGGTAACTTCCCTCACTTCCTCACTTCCTCTCTCCATGCCTCCGCCCTTCTCTCCAATCACGTAACTTCCTTCACCTCGTTGCCTCCACCACCCCCTCAGCGCTCCTTCCCTCCCTCACTCCGATAAGATAGCTCTCAACACGTAACTCTCTACACGTAACTATTTCATATATGGTTTACATTCTCTCTCTCTCTCTCTCTCTCTCTCTCTCTCTCTCTCTCTCTCTCTCTCTCTCTCTCTCTCTCTCTCTCTCTCTCTCTCTCTCTCTTTCAGCTTCACTTTCCCTAATTAATTCAGATCTCAAATCCTTGCATTTTTACAAGCTCTTCATTAATAATTACGGAGGACGAGAGAGAGAGAGAGAGAGAGAGAGAGAGAGAGAGAGAGAGAGAGAGAGAGAGAGAGAGAGAGAGAGAGAGAGAGAGAGAGAGAGAGAGAGAGAGCTAGAGAGAGGAGAGCCTGTTTGCTGCAGGATATAATGGATGAAACGTCTCCGGCCGGCACTTGTGACTGGGGGGGATGGGGGAGGACGAGGCAGGGAAGGGTTGGGGGGGCATGACGGAGAAGTAGGAGGAGGAGGAGGGGGAGGAGGAGGAGGAGGAGGACGGGGGTGGGGGGAGAAGAGGGAGGAGGAAAGAAGAGTTTGTAGTGAAAAAGGGTTAGTACGTAAGAGGAACGTGTGTGTGTGTGTGTGTGTGTGTGTGTGTGTGTGTGTGTGTGTGTGTGTGAGGTACAAGGAGGGCGTGTACCTACCTGCACATGAGAGATTAACAGGTGAGAGGGGAGAGAGAGAGAGAGAGAGAGAGAGAGAGAGAGAGAGAGAGAGAGAGAGAGAGAGAGAGAGAGAGAGAGAGAGAGAGAGTGAGTGAGTTAGACAATTGAGACAAAAGGGTTAAAGTGAAGTCAACAACGTAGGACCTTTCATTTTATTGTCTTTATTATTATCGTCGTCATTATCATCATATTATAATTTTCTATTTTTAATCTTTTTATTTTGCTTCCCTTTCCAAGCTTTTATTCATATCTTTGCTGTTAATTTTCTTTATGCTTTCACTTTTTCATTTGTTTTCTGTCTACATTTATTTCTCTTTCCTTCATTTCTCCATTTTTTTCTTTTCAATTCTTTTTCATTTCGTTATCACTTATTAACTTTGCTATATAAGTGAATTTTGGGTCATCTATTTTTTCTTATCCTTTTCTTTCTTTTTTTTCTCTTCCTTTGTTGTTATTGTTGTTTTTGGTGGTGGTGCTGGTGGGGGGGGTGGTGGTGGCGTTCTATAATTATCATTGTTGTTATTATTATTATTATTATTATTATTATTATTATTATTATTATTGTTGTTGTTGTTGTAATAATAACAGCCTTAGTAGTGGTACTAAATCATAAATGTTATTATTACTGCTAATACCATCTAAGCCATCATCGCCACCGCTGATTACCACCACCTTACAGTCTTACAGTGATTACAACAGCGGCAACAGTAGTAGTAGTAGTAGTAGTAGTAGTAGTAGTAGTAGTAGCAGTAGCAGTAGTAGTAGTAATGATAATGATGCAAAAAATAATAGTAACAGTAATAATAGTAATAATCGTAATCCCAATATCCCACCATCCCGTTGCCGGAGTTTCAGGAGAGCAAGGGAAAACACTTTAGAGGAGAAACCGATAGCTCGGCCCGCGCCACGAGACAAGCATCCATTCACACCATTCACACACCTTCCACCCCCTCTGGAGATCATCGACCGCTGCCCACAGACCTCACCTTCTGTCTCTTCAATAAGCCCATGATTTGATGTTACCCCGACTGTCACAATAGCGAACAAAGAACGGCTTCCACTCTGATGCTTTCCTACTACAAAGTCTTTACTCTTCTGTCCCATTTTCACTGATTCTTTTCTCCTCCTCCATATATCTTTCTTGACCGTATTACATAATCTTCTCAGCCTGCCGCGTTTCCTGTGACATTAGTGTTACTTGATATGCGTAGCCCTTTTATCTCGTTTCATAATAGGATTGGTACTCGTAACCTGGAAGGGACTAGAAGAAAAGAGTTAAAAGTGTTGGAGGCAGGGAAAGATTGATTTTATATAAGAGACAGGAAGAAACTGGTTCTCAAATAGCGTGCTAGATGATCGGAATATTCATTAAGCTGGTGCACACTGGAGAGTCAATGAGGAGAGTTAAAATATGGGATAGATAATTGGATAGGGATGATATGTGTGGTTTAGGTATGTATATTTTGCACAAGGACCATCACATGTGTGCCTTTTAGCTTTTTTTGCAGCTTCTCTTATGCTCTTAGGTTTTTTCACTTACCGTATTTCTCATCAAATCACGTTTTGTTTAGTTTGCCGCGCCTCGCATGTCACCAGTCATTAGTCTCATTCACTCTTGCATGTTTTCATCAACTGCGACTTTTTTCATATTTTAGTCTCCTACACTGCTACGTATTTCATTCGTACTACTACTCCTATTCCTATTGATCTTCATTTTAATCTACAAATGTTGCTTTCAATAGATTCCTCGTTCCTCTATATTTGTCATGTTCATGCCGTGTTAGTATTTTAATATTTTATAAATCTTGCTTTCTGCTCTACTTTGATTTTTAATTTTAATCAGTACGAGTAGCTCCAGCTTTACTTTTACCTCGTGCTACTCTATATTCCACTCCCCAAAAGCATCTACACTGCATACATACTTAAAACTTTCCACCACCACCAAACCTTCGCCAGCCTCAACTTCACACTCTGGCTTCCTCTCCCTTTCCTGAATTAACAATAAATTTTCATCTGTATCAGTTCTCCAAACCCCATTTCTCTCTCACAGATCCCTCAAACTCCTTACCATCCTGTGAATATTCAAATTATCCTTACCTATTAAACAACATCATCTGCATATCTGTAATGGAAAGCCTCTAAGATTCTTCCATACTTTACCATTCCCATCCAGTCCTCCAGCTCTCACCTTTAGTTCCCTCATAACCCCATCCATATATACATTGGAGAACCACGGAGATGCATCCTGTCCCTTCCTCATTCCACTATTTATTGAGACCCAGTTATTTAAGTTTCCAGGTGTTCATACATTAACCAGCCACTCTGCCACTACTGCTTTAAAACCTTTCCACTGTATTAAAAGTAAAGTTTCAGTGTATAACATGCACACTCCAGCATAATCTACCCCCCATCATTTTTTTTGTATGTATGTATGTATGTATGTATGTATGCATGTATGTATGTATGTATGTATGTGTGTATGTATGTATGTTTTTTTTCGTGTATTTTGTTTTTTATTTTCTAGTTTTAATAAAGATAAAAGCTACGGACGAGCCAACATGTTTCTCACACACCTTGTTCACCATTTGCTGCAGTACGAACCCCCTGCCTATTAATTAGTCTCTTATCATTCTGAAACACTCTGCTTCCCATACACTGCACACTCACTTTGCTGCAGCGTGTCTGACCTTTTTATATTATTCTATTACTGCTCTATCATAAGCTTGTCAAATTTTTTTTATACTCTCTATTATGCTATTTTATTTATCTATGATTCCTTCATTCTTTTCCATCACCATCGTTTTTATACAAGGAGTCTAATTTTTATAACTTTTAGGGCACAGCTATATTTTTTTGGACGTTTTGAATTCATAATTCCTACACTCACTTCCTTTATTATTATTATTATTATTATTATTATTATTATTATTATTATTATTATTATTATTATTATTATTATTATTTATATGCAACTAGTTTATGTTTTGTTAAATTTTCAAGCTTTAAACAAAATTTTTAAGCAACGTTTCTCTTACTTTACCTTCTACATTCTCAACAGTTGTCCGTTTGATTCCTACACTCACTTCCATCACTGTTATTTGTACACAAGTGATTATTTTTTTCCTTTAGTATTCTTCCTTTTACTTATATCCTTCACACATCTTCCATTGCACACACTCCATCAGACTCTCCCATCCAGTTACGTATCTCATTGACGACTTTACATTTTGGACCGTTCAACTCGCTCAGTAATTTTTTTTTTTCAGCGTCTCCCTTCGTGGTAGAGGGAGTTACGTTGCTCTTCCAGTCTGCTACACCTCCCGAGCCAATCCCATCAACACTCCCGCCGTTTAAATTCTTCAGCTTTACCAAATGTTCCTTCTCTCTCGTTCGTTTTTTGCAGGAATTCCTTAACGCTGATTCGTTCGTTCTGCTTACACGTTGTTTAATATTAACTAATTTATTGTTTGTGTTATTTGTTGTCTGTTTGTTGCTGTTATTGTTGTTGTTTTTTGTTATTGTTCTGGTCCTTTATTATTATTATTATTATTATTATTATTATTATTATTATTATTATTATTATTATTATTATTAATATTATCATCATCATCATCATCATCATCATCATCATCATCATCATCATCATTATTATTATTATTATTATTATTATTATTATTATTATTATTATTATTATTATTATTATTATTATTATTATTATTATTGTTATTACTACTACTACTACTACTACTACTACTACTACTACTACTACTACTACCATTTCGCCACACTGAATGCATATAGGCCACGAAGTTATAATTGTACGTATTAGTGAGTGCGTAGATGTTCCTCCTTTTATCTGTTTATTGATGCCATCTTGACGGATGGCATTGAGGTGACCAGGATGTGAATTGAGTATTTACATCATGGTTATCGTGAGTGTGAATGACTAGAAATATGATCGCATACCTGATGTACATTCCCGAGAGCTGCCATTGGGTTCCGCAGGGCAAAAGTCAACCACTTCAGAAGACTACACCTGGGAAACATTATTAGGATGATTACGAGTATGACTACAGCAGCCCAGGGGAATAAGAACTTATGCGGTGGTTAAATTAGCAATATCCAGTCCACAATATATGCACCAAACTGTCGCATCTTCACACCAGCTGCTGCCTGAGAGGTGACAGCTGGTGTGGGCGCCTTGTCTCGGCTGACTGCCTTTCATGGTGAGGTTAGATTTAAAGAAATGGTAAGAAGAAATTGGCTCTCAAATAAACTGGCGGGTAACAGGAACGTTTCAGTAATGAGGTTGTTAGTGCCGAGTCAACAAGGAGCTTCAAAAGAAGATAAGTTGATATATTGGTAGAGACGATAGATGGATGTGGGAAGCTATGTATTCTACACGAATTGCCACTGGTAGACTTCCCCGGTTCTTGCATCTATACTTTTTTCTTGTCTTTTTTTTTCTTATTCTTATAAATAGATAGATTGTTATCATTACTGTATTACCTCAACCACTGTGGTAACGAAGATAGATGGATTAATTTTATTTTACCACCTAAACTATTTCAGTAATTACAACCCACCACCGCCACCACCACCACGACTACTATCACTGCACGGTATTTCATTATAGATATCAATAGGAAGCTACAGTGTCAACCCTGCAATTCCGGTCAATTCCAGTGTTGTATCCACTTGTCGTTATTACTGGTATTTCGAGAGAGAGAGAGAGAGAGAGAGAGAGAGAGAGAGAGAGAGAGAGAGAGAGAGAGAGAGAGAGAGAGAGAGAGAGAGAGAGAGCCAGCTATTCCTCGTGGTGTGTGTGTGGGGGCGTTGAGAGGGCCACTTGCAGCTGGCACGTCCCATCTGGCCCTGCGCCCCCTCCTCACCTGTCGGATTTGCATTTAATAGAGCAACACATGGAGGGATCACTTCCTGCACACGCCAGGGAGGAGCAGCAGCAGGAGGAGGGAGGAGCAGGAAGAGAAAGGCTAAGGGAGCGCGGGAGGGGATGGCTGTGCAGAGAGACGGATTAAAGTAGGGGAGAGAGGGCTGTGAAGAGGAATTTAAGGGAGTTTACAGTGGTGGCAGAGGGGAAAGGGTAAGATCTGGGGTTTTACCAGAGCACGGGGAAGGGAAGTGCAAGGGGAATGTTATGCTGTCTGGGTACTTTGTTTGAATCAGTTATCTGTGCCATCTGGTCTTGTATATAGTGCTCTCTCTCTCTCTCTCTCTCTCTCTCTCTCTCTCTCTCTCTCTCTCTCTCTCTCTCTCTCTCTCTCTCTCTCTCTCTCTAACACACCTGTTGCCTCTCTCGCCTCTCTACATTCTCTTCCGTTTGCTTTTCCCCTTCCCTTTCACCCTTCGTTCCTCTCTTCCTCCCTCCTCAGAGCCTATACCAATATAGACACCATATATGGTATAGAATTTACCTTTCCTCCCTTTCTCGCTTTCTCTCCTTCCGCCCTCCTTCCCGTTTTCCATTTGTTGCGCCTTCAAATTTTACCCTCTCTCTCTCTCTCTCTCTCTCTCTCTCTCTCTCTCTCTCTCTCTCTCTCTCTCTCTCTCTCTCTCTCTCTCTCTCTCTCTCTCTCTCTCTCTCGATCTCCCTACAGCTCCGCTCTTCTCTCGCATGGAAAATTCAACTCGACCACCGTGGCATCAGCTCCGAGGTATAAGTCTCAACGAAGCTTAACTCCGTCCCCTCCTGTCCCCCTCTTTACACTGTGGTCCTTCTCCCTCATTCCTCCCTCCATATATTCACTGAGCTTTCTTCTCTTCCCGGTGGTTTTATACAGGGTCTGTCCCAATTTGGCGTTTCTATTCTCCGTGTGTTACTCTTCCTTTCAAGTTTAGCTCTTTTCTTGGCTGCCTTCCGCTCTATAGCTCCTCACTTCGAGTCCTCTTGCTCACGTGCCTCCCTTCCTCTTTCTCCATCTTTCTCCTCTTTTCCTTCCTTCCTCTTTCCTTCATTCGTCCCTCGTGTCCTCTTTTTTTCTCTTTTTTTTCTGATCTGTAACACCTTCCTATAACTCTCTCTCTCTCTCTCTCTCTCTCTCTCTCTCTCTCTCTCTCTCTCTCTCTCTCTCTCTCTCTCTCTCTCTCTCTCTCTCTCTCTCTCTGCCAGGTGTGAGCTCAGTCCATTCACCTGCGAGCAATGGAAGTGAGAGGGAATCGACTTAAGGAGGAAAAAGAAAAAGAAATGTTGATCTGGGTTTTCAGTGTTGTATGTGGACTGTGGACGTGTAGGTGTGGATATTACCATCCCGAGGGAACGCGCACGCACGCACGCACACACGCACACGCGCACACGCGCACACACACACACACGGAGAATCATACATACACAGACGGATGTTCTCATAGTTTTCACCAGTGCCATTATCTTTTATTTTCATTTCCAATCTGACAGCATTAGTGCGGCTGAATATTCTGTGTTTGTTTTAGAGTTAACGGTCATGTCATTGACTTCGGTCGTCTTCTCTCTCGTGCTCCCGGCTAGTATTTGTGATCGAGAGCAAGGGCACAACTGCCGTGAGACTCACTGCAGCTGCTGGTGAGGGTAGTAAAGATGGTGACTAGTGGTGCTTGGGGTTGTTGTTGTGGTGGTGGTGGTGGTGGTTTTTTTTTTTATGTAAGAGTGATACCGGCTAAGGGCAACAAAAATATAGAAAAATAAAGAATGAAAAAAAGAGGTCCACTGAGGTGCCAATCCCTGTACATAAGTAAAAAGTGGTGGTGGTGTATAGTGAATAAGTGGAAACTCTTTGTGGTAGAAATGTCTGCGAGAACAGAAATCTGTGTTCACTTCCACCGTGCTTTTCCTTTTCCCTTAATCCAAGCATGTCTGATCTGCTGACAATTTCCTCGAAAAATCTTAGCACCTAATAGGCTCTAAATTGATTAGAGAGCTTCGGTATGGAAAACTAAAATATGAAGTGCAGAACGTTACTTATCTATTGCACACACTGAGAAAATAATTATAATAGAGCAAAATGTGACAGTTGATAAGATTCCCAACAGATCAGAATGTTTAAGGTCCATCAAACCCAGTGGAAGAGAATGCATATTATTGGACTTCTGATCGCGACTGTACATTGCCTTTGTAGTGGTGATGCTGTGGTAGTGACGAGTAATGGCTGCGCTAATACTTGTGATGAATGGGAGGTTTGTAAAAGGGAAAGCATCGTCATTAATCGCATTGATATTACTTGTGAGGTGCACGTGTGGGATGCTCAGTTTGTATTGCACCAGTGAGTTGTTGCAGTGCTGGGCAAGAGTCTTTATTTACTGTGGAAATTGTATTTTTTTTAGGAACTTGTATTTTTACTAACTAATTTTTGCGTGTGTGATGTGGACGAATTCTAAATTGGCGAGGATCAGTTGTAATTGTGGTGGGGATGAATTGTGATTGGCGGCCGTGTTATTGCAACAAATCAACAGAATTCGGGCAACACGCAGGAAAACCCAACAACATTGCTGGCTGTATTGAATCATGCATCACTTGCCACACTTCCTAGCCAACATTTTATATTATTGTGTGCCTTTTTTTTTTTCCCTGTAACTGAATCCTTTGGTCCAGCGCGAGAGGCGAGGATGGCTCATCCTCTCCTCTCCTCTCCTGCTTACCCGCAGCACTACCCCTCCCCCTCACTCCCTCTCTCTCTCCCCCAGCCCATTCTCCTGATTGGTTCACATCCGAAGCGTAAAAGTCGCCTCATTGCCCGTCTCGTATGTGTTTTTTTTTCTTTTAGCCTTTTTGGCCTGTTTTTATATGCTATGATCCGTGTAACTTTTAAATAATTTTTACTTGCTCTAGCTCTAGTTTATATATATATATATATATATATATATATATATATATATATATATATATATATATATATATATATATATATATATATATATATATATATATATATATATATATATATATATATTTGTCCATAATTGCTTAAAATTTTACAATATGTTAAGTGACAGAAATATTCAGGCAAAATGTGAATGGCCTGATTCACTTACTGAGTCTGTTAATTAGTTGAAAATTTAATGTAATCAAGAAATTGTCTAAACATTTGGGTTTTTACCTTGACGTGTTGAGTGAAATGAGTGCATGCCTGGACAAACCGTCAGCATCCTGTGGTGTTATTACTGGGTGGCGCTGCGCGGGTGTGCCGTAGTGAAGGCTCAGCAGCCTGTAGTCAGTTGTGAAGCTTCATTTGTCATGGGGCAATTGGCCTGTCTGTTATCCAGGTGAGGTAATGAGCTTCTTGATTTATGTGTATCACTAATTTGGTTATGATACTCCCACACATGTTAGGCAATGAAGGCTGGCAGTGAAACTCCTTACACGGATAGATTTGCTAAACCGCAGATGTGGTCATGGTGCAGTGCACACACCCGCCCAGCACTGCTTACCGCGACCCTGCGACGCTCCGATCACAGGCTGTGAATCTTAACATTAACCCATTTCAAGGTGGCATCAAGGAAATAGGTAGCTAGCACGTCAACTTGTTAAGGAAATAGCTATCTCATCGATGTGTCAAGGAAATATTTACCTCATTGGTGTGTCAAGGAAATTCATCCCCTTAGTGTGTCCAGGAAATAGTAATATCATTGGAGTGTCAAGGAAATGATCATCTCATTAGTGTGTCGAGGAAATAGTAATTTCATTAGCGTTTCAAGGAAATAGTGATCTCATTGGCATATCAATGAAATAATGATTTCATCTGCCTGTCAAGGAAATTGTAGGCTCATCAGTCTGCCAGTGAAGTAACTCATCTAAGAAATCATCTCACTAGTGTGTCAAGGAAATAGTTATTCCATTGGTGTGTCAGGAACAAAATCATCGGTGTGCCAAGGAAATAGTCATCTCCTTTGTTAAAGAAATGGTTATCAAGAAAATAGTTATCTCATCGGTGTATCAGGGAAATAATTATCCATATGTCAAGAAACAGAACTATCATACGCGCTAGGTAATTTGTAAGCTAATGAAAATTTACAGATAATCTTAAAATTAACTGAGCGAATTAAATTGTTTCTCC
>NC_087165.1:17296011-17308511 GCF_035594125.1 Scylla paramamosain | reverse complement strand
GTCCATCTTCAACACACGTGCATCACTCAATGACCTCCTTTTAGCTTTTAATTTCCAGTGTGCTTTGTTGTTTTCCAATTTTGAGTACAGCATGAGTGGGCAATCAGTGTGTGTTTCAAGGGTGTTATCTACCCAGAACTTCCATGATCATATTGTGATGCTTCTGCGTTTCCGTGAGGTTGGAGGTGTTCTGTGTTCGCTTGCCCCTTCGTGAGTGTGGAAGGTGTGAGGTCAGGAGTGTTCGTTGTGAAGGTCTCGTGAGGAGGGTTATCTGGACTTGCCCTGGTTCGTCTTTTTAGTGGTGCTTTCCTTTTGATGAGTGAGTGAGTTCTCTTTCATATTCTCTCTGGCATTATGTTCTTGTGTGTGTTTGTTTCTCTCTCTCTCTCTCTCTCTCTCTCTCTCTCTCTCTCTCTCTCTCTCTCTCTCTCTCTCTCTCTCTCTCGACCATCACATCATCCTGCCAATGCTCCCTCCCCCACACAAGAGACTCCCTCTCGTCATTCCATTTGTCATTCCATAAACGCTCAATTAGCCAGCGAGTCACTCAGGCAGCTGTGTAGTTGGTTTATTAGGTAAACATGCATGTTCTCACACATTTTTCCTTTTACAGTAACATCTTTACGTCCTTGCTGCTGTTTTTGTTTTGGTTAGATCACGTTAGGTTAGGGATAAGGTTAGATTAGGTTAGATTGGGTTGGATTAGGTAACACTGGGTTAAGTTGAATTGATAAGTTGAATTAATATTAGGTTAAGCAACCTTATGTTAGATTCGGTAGGGTTTGGTTTTTATAAGGTTAAGTTAGTTTGGCTAAGTTAGGTAAGGTTAAGTTACGTTAGACATGATAAGGATAGGTTAGGTTAGGTTAGGTTATATAGTCAGGTTAGGTTAGGGTAGGTGAGGTAAGGTTGGGTTATGTGTTAGTTTATGTTAGGTTTCGTTCTAAAAGACCTATTTAAAATCAATACTTCTTAACTCTGATTTTACTCGTTATTTCTTCAATATTATTATTATTATTACTACCACCACCACTTCGTAGAATACCACTTTTATTTCCTGTGACTTCAACATCACCGGTTCTTCACATCCACCACCACCACCACCACCATGGGAACATACCAGAACCTACATAAGCTCCACCTCTCACTCCGTCCTTATACTCTGAGGCAAGTTTACAACAACAACAACAACAACAACAACAACAACAACAACAACAACAACAACAACAACCAACAACACTATCACATTCTCCTAAGTCCTGCAAAGGTTCTCACTAACATTCTCTCCAGGTTATGTAATTGTGCTTATGGTTCAGTGATATTAAGTCTTCAGTAGAAAGCCGTGGATGGTTTTCAGAAATGTGATACTACACACACACACACACACACACACACACACACACACACACACACACACACGTTGTTGTTGTTGTTGTTGTTGTTGTAAACTTACCTCAGAAGGGCGGAGTGAGAGGTGGAGCTTTATGTAGGTTCTGGTATGTTCCCAAGGGCAACTTCGTTTTCTTTTCTTTTGCTGCTTTTGCCCTCTTATACTCTGGTATTTGTTTTCCTTCTCTCGGTTGGTATGTCATCTATAGACCACTTTATCTAGAGCTCCTCGTCCATCGTGTCTTCTCTTGTTGTTGTTGTTGTTGTTGTTGTTTTTGTTGTTGGCCTCGAGAGAAAGGTATTACGGACAAGAAAAAAAATAATAAACCATTATACGGTGCTAGATTTCGTGAGACACTTGTTAAAATCACGAATTGTATGTCCTCGATAGTGCTGGTGTGTGCTGAGGAGACGCTGCTCAACCCATTCACTACAGCTGACAGTCTCTGAACTTCATGCAGTCACTAAATTTTGGACAGCACATAATAAATAAAGATGTACTGGATGCGTAACTTTGGAGTGAATTTTAATTCCGCTCATTACATAGAATATCACCGTAAACATAATATAACTTTAGTGATAGTATAATGATATCTAGAATAAAATAAAACTTATGCCATGGTACTAAAGGGATGAGAAAGAAGGAAAAGAATGCACCACGCAAGGTTTTCCTGGCACTGAGGTACGGGAGGAGGAGGCTGTGTAGTTTTCATAGCCGTGGAATGTAAGCAGCGTTCCAGCATTCCACGGAAAGTCACACTCCTCTTGTTCTCCTCTGTTCTCATGGATAGGCCAGCGTCCTTCCTCGCTACGGTTTTTCAATAAGGGACGGTACAAGATACATATCCTGGCCCAGCTGGGTACAACAAGAAAGAAAAACTGTATTCTTTGGGCGATATTCTGTCGTCGTCTCCCGGAGGCTTTGATGTTAAATTCATAGGAGTCTGACCTGCGACCATGACCTGACCGTGCGTGTCACACTCCTCTATCATTCACGAGTGGATCGTGGCGAGCATGTCTATCATGATTTTGTAATGTCCATCTCTCTACCTCTTGGTTACGACATCACGTAGGAAACCGTCGTGAAGAGGAAAAGATACTGAAGTGGTAAAGTAGTGCAGGGCATTAGAGGTATAATTATAGTGATGTAGATAAAATCCATAGTGTTACTGACTAGAATAAGACTGGAAGTAAATGTTCAAACTAGACACAAACTTACATAAAAAAAAAAAATACTAATTTACAATTAGGATGGTAGATGACTGGAATAGCCTTACTAATCACGATGTTTGTGTCGAGTCAATAGCGAATTTTAAAAGAAAACAAAATAGAATTAAGGATAGGTATGACAGGTGGGTATAGTTAAATATGTTTCATATAAGCACAGCCACGTGTAAAGCTGACTTTTTTGCAGCTTTCCTAATGTTGTTATGTTTTTATATTCTTAAAGGTGCATTGGTGAGGACAAACACGAATCCTCAGTTAATCGCGGTGCAGACAGAGCTTTGGGTGTAGCTCATCAAGGCGGCGGGTGATGAGAACCACTCAGACAGGCTCGCGGGCAGGCAGAGTTAGGTGGTGCGAGGAGAGCTGTAGGCGACACTGTTTGTCAAAGGTCACAGAATTCCGGGCATGTCTTGCGTAGTTCATGCAGCGAGGTACAGCAGCAGGAAATGTGGGGGATCGTGTTGAAGGTGTCATCCGAGAGAGATGGCTCGATGTTGCTTCGATCAGGTTGCGGCGAAACTGCTGCCACCGGGCGTGTGTGATCTCGAAGTATTTCAACGTTACGTGCTTCCTTTTATCGACATCTTTCATTTTCTTTATATATATATATATATATATATATATATATATATATATATATATATATATATATATATATATATATATATATATATATATATATATATATATATATATTAACCTAGAGTATCCTCTCTCTCTCTCTCTCTCTCTCTCTCCCTCTCTCTCTCTCTCTCTCTCTCTTCTTCTTCTTCTTCTTCTTCTTCTTCTTCCCTATAGTGTGTGTGTGTGTGTGTGTGTGTGTGTGTGCGTGTGTGTATTTCCTACAGGAAAAAGTAGAACGTTGACGAGGGACAAGTACGCGAAGGTGTGTGAGTGACGGTAAGTGACATTGCGCTGTGTTTTGCTTACCTGCAGCAGAGCAAGTGATGCGGCGGAGAGTGGATTGCCGGCGTGGCGGCGTGCGGGGTGGGCAGCTACATGTGTGTTTTGGGTGTGTGAAGTGTCCTCATATTGGTGTGATGCTTAATTGATGCGTCATTTACGTGTAGTACCGGCGGCGGCAGTAGCATTCCAGGTTCATGTTGACTTAGCATAAATCAGTGGTGATGAATGCAACGAGAAATAACTCGCAATTATCTTCATCTCATGCCAATTACTGAACTCTGAGTTTGGACTGCTCACTCTTCTTTGACTTTCCCATTCTGTTAAGACTTCTCAGCTGAGTGAAATCTTCTTTTTCTGGGAATTCACCCAATGTATTTTTTTTAGTTTAATAATTGCAGAGTATTTTTCGGAACTTTTTTTTTTTAATCAGTCTGGCAGTCTCGCTGTCATGTATAAGATATCGTTTAACCGTCCATGAGGCGTGGAAATTTCCAAGTACGTTGGGATGGCGCGAGTGAAGAGGGATGGAAACTTTTCCTGGAAGAGATCCCTATTTTCTTTCAGAGAAGTAAATTATTCTTCTCTCTCTCTCTCTCTCTCTCTCTCTCTCTCTCTCTCTCTCTCTCTCTCTCTCTCTCTCTCTCTCTCTCTCTCTCTCTCTCTTTTTTTTTTTTTTTTCACTTTGTAGCGAATAGATACTGGGTGTATTCCGATATATTATTACACTGACTTTCTGGTATGAGCAGAGGACTAAAAATCGTACCTACTTTGTGTGTGTGTGTGTGTGTGTGTGTGTGTGTGTGTGTGCGTGCTTCCTCCAAGAGATCAGAGATGGTCTGCACCGCACCCTGAAAGGTAAGCAAAGCAAAGCATAAGAAAAAATAAATAAAACTTTTCCAGGAATCTTTCAGGACAAGAAACGTCGCTCTGGTTCAACAATCTCCCAGTCTCCCTGGCCATGTTGCATTGATATTCAGTGTCGGTCAGGTACTCGCTCACTTCTGTAAAGTAGTTAGTACACACCTTGTCCTTTTTGGTACAGCTGCTGCGAATGTGTTATTTCTAGCCTTCCAGTTGTAGAATTAACTTATCTTTTGGATATTTCTATATTTTGTGGTAAATTGTCGAACTTTTGCCACCAGAATAGTTTTCTTTCGTTCTTAAATCCACACAGGCAGGAGGGAAATCAGATAATTTCCGAAGTAAAAATCTTGGAAGCATTTTTCGCCTTGCATTGAAATGGTAACATCCTTGTTTTGCGCTTTGTTTTTGTAGATTCCTTTTTATATTTTCGTCCTGCATAAATCATGACCACCATGAACAACACGAGGCGAATACAATTTTTTTTTTATAAAATCTTTTCCCTTAAAGCTTAACTAACATGTACTGTTTGTCGTTGAAAAATTAATAAAACTAACTCCGAAAAACACATATGTAACAAGTATTATGAATAAACACTGTTAGCACGGTGGGTACGGGACAGGGAGTCTCTGACAGCCAGGACAGTCACGCCATTAGCCAAGAAGGCTTCGTGCCCCAGGCTTTTGGTTAATTAATGCTTCACTAGGCAGGGAGCGCACCATCCCAGAAACACCACGTCTTCGGGGAGGGAGAAGTGGTAACAGTAACATGATAACAGTAATGATAACGATGATGAGGGAGAAGGAGTAGGAGGAGGAGGAGGAAGAGGAGGAAGGGGTAAGTGATAAGAGTAATGGTGCGGATAGTGGTGGTAGTCATATTTGTAGTAAAAGTAGTAATAGTAGCAGGAAGAGAAGTCGTCTGAGTACTACTACTACTACTACTACTACTACTACTACTACTACTACTACTACTACTACTACTACTACTACTACTACTACTACTACTACTAATACTACCACTACTACTACTACTATTACTACTACTACTATTACTGAACTCCGTCTAAGAAAGCAATGCATAGAGGCCAGAAATAGGGCAAATAGGGTATTAAGATTAATCTTTAGGAGTGTTAAAAGTAGAGGGTCCGAAGTAATATTAAAGTTATATTTGGATCTGGTCAGACCTCATCTAGACTACTTTGTGCAGGAAGGATATAGGTCTAAAAGGGTACAGGGGATGAGAAGCATTCCTTACGAGACGAGATTGAAGCTGTTAAATTTATATTCTTAAGGGAAACGTAGGTTAAGAGGGGACCTGGTAGAAGTCTAAGTGGTATAAGAGTTATAACAAGGGGGACGTAAGCAAAATTCTTAGGGTCAGTAACCAGGACAGAACAAGAAGTAACGGGTTCAAGCTTGAAATATTTAGGTTTACAAAAGAGATAGGAAGAAATTGGTTCTGAAATAGAGTGATAGATGAATGGAACGGACTCAGTAATTAAGTTGTTAGTGCTAAGACATTAGGGAGCTTTAAGAGAGGATTAGACGGATTTATGGATGGGAATGATAGGTGGAAATAGGTAGGTATATTTTGTACAGGGACTGCCACGTGTAAGCCTGATGGTTTCTTGCAGCTTCCCGTATTTCTTATGTTCTACTACAACAACAACATCAACAACTCCCACCACCACCACCACCACTACTGCTAACAACAACAATAATAATAATAATAATAATAATAATAATAGCAACAATAACAATAATAAGAATCATTGTCACGCACGTAATGGCAATTGTAATTACTTTTATTGTTCGTATTACTGGCATTAGCATTGATATCATTATTACTACAAGCATTACAATACCACACACTTTTATCATTGTCCAGCGAATGGTTGGCCGTGACAGGCGGTGCTCGCCAATCACGTGTGTTGTTTCCAGAGGCTGAAGTGGGCCGGTCACCTGTTAAATGGCAGCGTAAGTGCTGTCATTCTCCTGTAATGCAAATGACTGTGTATATAGCTTTACCTGTAATGCTAATGTCGGTGTACTGGCGGCGGCTGAAGCATGCCGGGTGAACGGGCTGGTGCGTGTGCTAAACAGACAGGTAATAGAGTGCTGATTTGGGTTACGAGACTCATTATCGGACCCAGACTAGCATTAATGAGAGACTAATCTATTATGATGTTGTTTGGTGGCGTTGTGCTGCCTGATATACGCATGTCCGTCCGTCCCGCCAATCTGAGCTGAGTCATTGTCTGTAAAAAAAAAAAAAGGGGGGGAGAAAAGATGCGCCTGTGAAAGTTATGGCGAGGTGAATCAATCATAAATTTTTTGACACACACTCAGTCACACACACACACACACACACACACACACACACACACACACACACACACACACACACACACACACACACACACACACACACAGAGAGAGAGAGAGAGAGAGAGAGAGAGAGAGAGAGAGAGAGAGAGAGAGAGAGAGAGAGAGAGAGAGAGAGAGAGAGAGAGAGAGAGAGAGAGTTGCAATACTGGTTTGTGGAAGGAAGAAAGCATTCGGACACGTCATGAGAATGTTAATTTTTGAATAAAGGAAAGCGAGGAGAAAAAAAAGTGCCTTTGAAGTTCAGGAAGAAAGTGAATTGAGAGAGAGAGAGGGAAAGAGAGATAGAGATAGAGAGAGAGAGAGAGAGAGAGAGAGAGAGAGAGAGAGAGAGAGAGAGAGAGAGAGAGAGAGAGACAGAGAGAGCCGAAGCCAAGAAAAGGAGTAATTGTGTAACAGTAAAGAAAGTTAACGTTTTCGCATTCTCTCTCTCTCTCTCTCTCTCTCTCTCTCTCTCTCTCTCTCTCTCTCTCTCTCTCTCTCTCTCTCTCTCTCTCTCTCTCACTCTCTCTCTCCCTCTCTCTCTCCCTCCCTCCCTCTCTCCCTCTCACACCCGCACACGTAAACACAAGCAGGCCTGATGAGTCAAGATGCCGCCTCAGTTGAAGGGCGTCGAGGCGAGTAGCGTTCGCCCATCGCAGGAATCGAACCCAAGCCGCCACCACCATTTGTTTGAAGGGACACCCACCGTCATCATCATCATCATCATCATCATCATCATCAAGCTTATAAACGGTCCTCAGCCACAATTGTATTCTCCCACTTGTATTTTTCCACCATAGCATCTCGGCTTTAAACTCTACAACTATCTAAAGTCTTAATAAGTTCCATGAAATTCACCGTGCAGAAACTCCCTTTTCCGTCTGTCGTATAAACATTCCCGTACAGTTCTCCTTAGAAATAAAAAGAAATGTGTTTTTTCCTTACTTATTTCCTGGGAGGGTGTGCGGCCGAGGGAGCCGTCAGCGCACAGGAGCGTTGGCACTTTTCAGTCCTGCTCTCATTCTCTCAGGGAAGACCTGTAGCATATTGTACGCAGAATACTAAAGAAGATAACCTCGTTATAAGCAAACTGGCTTACTGTTGCTGCTACTCTCATGTCCCTGTGTTACTCACCCTCCTCTTTTACTCCTCGCCTTTGTTGCCACTGCTTCATCCTCATGCTCCTCGTTCTCCTCCTCCGCCTCCGTCTCTTTTTCCTTCTCCGCCTCCGTCTCTTTTTCCTCCTCCTCCTCCTCTTCCTCCTCTTGTCAGTGCTTTAGTCCTTGTCCTTGTTCTTGTCATCGTCATCGACCTCCTCCTCCTCCTCCTCCTCCTCCTCCTCCTCCTCCTCCTCCTCCTCCTCCTTCTTCTTCTTCTCTTCCTCCTCCTCTTCTCCTTCTCCTCCACTTTCCTTCCTTCATTTCTTCCATTCTATCCCCTTTTCTTACCTTGCTCTTTCTACCTCTTCCTTTCTCTCTCTTACTTCTCCTCCTCCCTCTAATCCTGTTCGTCTTCTTTCATCTTCCCCTCCCTTCCCTTGTCTTCATCATCCTCCTGTCTCCTCTTCTCTCCTTCTTCTTTGTCCTCTTTTCTTCGTCTTCGTCTCTTCCTCCTCCTCCTTCTCCTCATCCTCCTCCCCCTCCTCCTCCTCCTCCTCCTCCTCCTCCTCCTCCTCCTCCTCCTCCTCCTCCTCCTCCTCCTCCTCCTCCTCATTTTCCTCTTTTCACGTGCTTTACTTTTATAACCGACTTTTTTTTTTTTGCCTTTTCTAATCTTTCTTAATCTTGAAAATAGTGGAAGCGGTCGGTGCTCCAGGCGTGGGTGCGAAGGAGAACTCGGCGCGGCAGGAATTCGGCGCCATGCAAGTGGGTAATTAGTGCGTGAATCACCTTAAATTGATCCTCGGAACTCACCAGCGAGAGCCGAATCATAACTAGACCGAATTTTAACACCAGTGGATCTTATTTTTCTTTTTATTTCAATTGATTTTTCGTCCTTTAACTTTTTTTCAACCTTCAGAATGTTGGCCTTCCTTCGACACCTTTCCTTGATTTTTCCTTCTCTTCGTCTTAATTTTTATTAGTTTTTTTTTTCCGCTCCTTTTGACATCAAGCCACTTCTTTTTTTTTTTTGTTTGAACTGTTTCTGGCTTCATTCTCTCCGAGTTTGGAGGCTTTTACGTCCCTTTCAGGTCTGTCTCTGTGTGTTTGTCTGTATCTTTCTATATTCATTTCTCTCTCTCTCTCTCTCTCTCTCTCTCTCTCTCTCTCTCTCTCTCTCTCTCTCTCTCTCTCTCTCTCTCTCTCTCTCTCTCTCTCTCTCTCTCTCTCTCACACACACACACTCAACATTCTCCTACATACACTATTCGATACTCAACGTAGCACTATTTTTACTAACTTAATCTCTCTCTCTCTCTCTCTCTCTCTCTCTCTCTCTCTCTCTCTCTCTCTCTCTCTCTCTCTCTCTCTCTCTCTCTCTCTCGCTCTCTCTCTCACACACACACACACACACACACACACACACACACACACACATGGTTTAAGCCCTCACCCTTGCACGCTTTCAATCCGCTGCTGCTGCTCCTCCTCTTCCCCCTTTCCCCCTTCCTCCCCGCACCCCTTACCTTTCCTCTCACCCTACCCTCCCTATCCTGTCCATCACTGCCCCTCCTCACTATCCTCCCCACTGAGCAATTTTGTGGCCAGAATGAAGAGAGATTAATTGCCGTGAATCGCGTGAAATATTTTCCTGACCACCCATCACCACCCTGTTCCCATCCCATCTCCTCCTCGCTGCTTCTCTCCCCTTCCCTTCTCCCCGACCTTGTTTCCGCCACCCCCTCTCCCCTCTCTCCCCCAGGAACCTGCTTGTCGCCGAGAATTATGGGTAATGCGAGAGTGTGTTGGGTGTGGGGGGGATTGTGGGGCGGTTGTCTCATTGCTCAGCGGGGCTTTCGTGATCTTAAATAATTGGTGGGAAAAGAGGGTTCTCCGTTATTTTGATTTGCGTGCTGGCGTGCATCATTTTCTCTGCTAATTAGCGAGTGTTGCATGATGTTTCTGATGCGTGAATAAATGTTTCGTATCCTGTTTAGCTCGCTCATGTGCCAAATTTGCGAGTGATATGTTTTTTTAAAAAGTTGTAATGGTTCTTTTTTTTTTGATATAAACTGTTTTGATTAGAAGGTTCTGCAAATGTTTTCTGGAATATTTTCGCCTTCTGATTTGCAAACGTGTTGTCGTCTGCAGTGACCCGACCCTGCGTTGTGTGGTCATGTTTGCCTCCACGGTTTGCTCTCACCCGTATTGTTGAGCGCTTAGTTCCGGAAAATAATAACATAAAAATATGGAAAGCTGCGAGAAGCCATCGGGTGTTTGTGTGAATCCTTGTATAAAACATACTTTTATCCACCTATCATCCTTATCCATAAATGTATCCAATCTTCTTTTTAATTCTCCCTATTGATTCAGCACTAACACTCTGCAAACTTATCTATTCCAGTAATGAACAATAAAAGGCAGGACGAACTGAAAAGGCCACAGAAATGATTAGTTGTTTTCTTATGAGTGTTTTTCGTAATGGTGATGCAGAGTCGTTTTTTCTCATTGGTGATACGAAATCTATGCTAAAGTACGAACACCACTACAGTCATGAAAGCACTGTTGAAAATCCTAAATAACTTCCATTAGAGTCTACTAAAGGCAAGAAATAGGACGACGGAATGTTTAGGAATACTGCCTCTAGTGCTACCTTCGTACTCTTTATCCAGCAATACTCAGGCCCTGAATTTCACCCCAAATGTAAAAGCAGATAGCACTTAGTCTAGCCCTCGAGTGCTGTGCCAGTACGTAGTGCCAGAGTGCTGCGTTTGGTGTCGCTTGGCGGTGCAACCTTTCCCAGTAATTCGTTCGTTCACTGAGTTAAAAAAAAAATTAATCTCATTTGCAGCTTTTTCGCATGAAGGGTGGCATAGCTTGACCTCTGGCGGGACGACCTGATTAGTATGGGCGCAGGATTTAGAAGAGTTGCCTTGTGGTTGTTGTTGTTGTTGTTGTTGTTGTTAGTAGTAGTAGTAGTAGTAGTGGTAGTTGTTGTTGTTGTTATAGCAGTAGTAGCAGGAACAGTAGCAGTAGCGGTTCAGCAGATATCCTCGTTCATATACCAATAGATGTGATAACTGCATCCATGTGCTCTATATATGTTCATGGTTAGAAATTGAGTAACCTGCTACACTCACCAGTATTGTGATATTTGCATTAGCCCTTGTCCTCTGATCTGCTGGTAATCTCCCTACAAATCCTGAAAATAGATGGACCTTTAATGGATCAAAGGACTTAAGATTGAAGGAAGACTCTAAATACTGTGAAAGTGAGTCAAGTTTCTTACTCGACTTCTGACCGTGACTATAAGAAATTAATTTTAAGTGCACGAATATGTAGTACGCGGGCGCAGTTCTCACAGGTCAAGAAGCAGTCACTTTTCAACAGTTCCCTATAACAGGTGACGTAATCAGTGTAGGGAGCATGCGAGCTCTTTGTCTGGTTCCTGCTGGGGGTGTTGTCTGCTGATCGACCGCTAATGACATGCCGGGAGCTGTCTGTCTCCACTGGGCGGAGAATTAGTAATCGATGCGTGATGCCTTCTTGTGCTACTGACGAAGTGACCCACGCAGAACCGTTTCCGATGCTCCGTGTGTGTGTGTGTGTGTGTGTGTCTGTGTGTGTGTGTGTGCGAGCGCTGGGGCCGTGTTTCTTTTGTAGTTATAATTAGTTCCGTGGCTCTGACGGGTTCGCAGACGTCTTCATATCTTACATGATAATCTATCTCTTAACAAAAGCTTTCGTAATTATATATGTGTGTAAATGTTTTCTTTCTTGCTTTTTTTCAAGGTGAGTATGCGTTATATATATTTTTTTTCAAGCCAAGTATACGTGTGTGTGTGTGTGTGTGTGTGTGTGTGTGTGTGTGTGTGTGTGTGTGTGTGTGTGTGTGTGTGTGTGTGTGTGTGTGTGTGTGTGTGTGTGTGTGTGTGTGTGTGTGTGTGTGTGTGTGTGTGTGTGTGTGTGTGTGTGAGTGAATGAGTGAATGTGCGTGTTAGATAAGGGAGAGGAAGAGCTGCCGTCAGGTTATTTTTTTCCTTCCATGAAAAGACACAAACTAAAGATTACAACTGCAATATAAGAAGAAAGAAATAGCCTTCTTCTGCGAACCATGAAATAATGAACATACGAAAATATTAAGAAGGCGCGAGACCAATTCTGTTCCTAAGAAGTCGATGTTCACACTTGCTAGTCTCCGAGTCACGGGAAGGCGACAGACCAAGGCAAAGTGTTCCGGAGCTTACCACTGAAAGGGATGGAGGAGTGAAGCAAGATGTTCACTCCTGCATTCTTAAGATGAAGAGAATAAGGATGAGAATTGGTGAAACATCTTGGGTCGAGCACTAGCTGGTAGGGAGGGAGGCATGTAATTGGCAGGGTGAAAAGAGCAGGAACCTGGAAAATAGCTCCAGGAGGCGGTAAGAGGTGCGATACTCGTGCCGCGGGAAGGTGTGTGGGTCTGAAGAAAGTCCGTTAAAGGAGAGGAAGTGATGAGATAAAAAAGCCTTTGATCCTGCTCTCTTTAGAAATACTGTCTATGGTGCTATTCTACCCACGTTATCACTTTAGTGTCTCCTAGAACACACACACACACACACACACACACACACACACACACACACACACACACACACACACACACACA
>NC_087165.1:17278511-17288511 GCF_035594125.1 Scylla paramamosain | reverse complement strand
TATGCTGCATGCAATCTCTGCACCGTATCCTAACATGACGCACTGTACCATGCCATTACACCCACCAACACCATGGCACACAAGATCACACACCCCCACATCACAAGCTCAGGTCCATAACTTTTCTCTCATAGCATATTCATCACCATTATTCCTCCTTCGTCACCATACCCCATCACCAAACTTCCAATCTTTCTTCAACATAACGCACCACTTCATCACACTACACTACACCACTCCACATGAAACTACATCATACCACAGCACACCATTACATAAAAACCCCCACCACACCAGGAAGTATTACATTTAGAATACACACAAAACTTAGAAAAGAAAGAGACTTGGATACAGCACGGGAATACAACACACACACACACACACACACACACACACACACACACACACACAACACATACAGAAAAACCAAAGTACACTCTTATGAAAGCACTTCCTATCAAAACTAAATTCAAGGGACCTCCATCTCCTCCTTCACATAAAGTAGGATTTACTGGGAATATCCAGCACTTGGTTATCACACTCTGCGGTTACAGACTGTGGCTCTGAAGGGTATTACGGATAAGATACATTTTACTCGAGAAACCCCCAAGAGGAAAAGGAGAAAATGACACCTAGTTACACTTCGAGTAAAACGAAAGAGAACCCAAAGCATTAAACCCTAAGAGATTTTCGCCTTCCACCTGAGATCTCCCCGTTTGCGAAATTCCCAGGTAATGGTGAAAGAGAGATCCGCGTGAGTGTAAGGAAAGTTTTTTTTTTTTTATTCACTTAGTACCCGCGTTAATTAAGTGACATACTGCATACCAAACGAAGGATTTAATTAAGTTTAGTATCACGCTATTTTCATGATCAAGGTTGGTGAAAATAATTCGGAGTTATTCATCCGATGTAGTCTAAATATTTATTTGTTCCGTTTTGATTAAAATGAAGACATCACGCTGTTTTGGAAATGGTCTTACAGTAGTGAATGGTTTAATGGTTCCTTGATGCCACATACTTGCTCACTGTGTTGTGTGCTCTAGACTCCCCCTCCCCCACCTCTCTCTCTCTCTCTCTCTCTCTCTCTCTCTCTCTCTCTCTCTCTCTCTCTCTCTCTCTCTCTCTCTCTCTTTTGTCTTTCTTACTGCTCACTTTGTCTTTTTCTTTTTTTCTTAATTTTTCTTTCTTTTCTTTCTTTTTCTTTCTTTCCTTCTTTCTTTTCTCGTTCTTTTTTCTTTTCTTGTTGATGTTGATGGTGATGGTAGTGGTGGCCGTGGTGGTGGTAGTGCTGTTATAGTTGTTGTTTGCTCAAATTCTTCTTCTTCTTCTTCTTCTTCTTTTTTTTTTTTTTTTCTTCTTCTTCTTCTTCTTCTTCTTCTTCTTCTTCTTCTTCTTCTTCTTCTTCTTCTTCTTCTCCTTCTTCTTCTTTTAAGACTTCTCGTTTCTGGTCGGATGGTGCTGCCCAGGGCTTCTTCAGCGCCTCAAACGACAGACGAAGTGTCGCGCTGGGGACTTACATAGAAGAGGTGAGGCGGTGTTGCGGGCGCGTCCTCTGGATGGGGTGAAGCGAGCTGCGCGGCGGTGGTGGAGTGGATGGGGGTGGTTATGGACGTGGTATGGGGGAGATGGGTGTCGTTGCGTTGTATTTTACGAAACGACACTCGGTTGAGGTTACAGCGGTACACAGGCCCTTGTTGTTGTGGTTGTGATGGTTATGGTGGTGGTATTTGTGGTTGTAGTGGTGATGGTGATATGTATTGGTAGTGGTGAAGGTAGTGGTAGTAGTAGTAGTAGTGGTATTAGTAGTAGTAGTAGTAGTAGTAGTAGTAGTAGTAGTAGTAGTAATAGTTGTAGTAGTATTGGTAGTAAATGGCTGCAGTGGTGGTGGTGGTGGTGATGATGGTTACGGTGGTGGTTGTTGTAGTAGTAATATTGGTGAACGGTGTTGGAAGTGGTGAAGGAAGTGGTGGTGGCAGTAGTAGTAGTAGTAGTAGTAGTAGTAGTAGTAATGATGGTAGAAACAGTATTAGTAGTAAGTGATGGTGGTGGTGATGGTTTTATGTGTAGGCAGAGGCTGATGTAGTAGTGACAGTGGTGTGGTTGTTGTTAAGGTAAAGGTGGTTGTGGGTGGAGGCAGTAGTAGTAGTGGTGGTGGTGGTGGTGGTGGTGGTGTTGGTGGTGGTGGTGGTGGTGTGTGTTGGTGGTCATGTTGTGGTGAGGTTCCTGCATAATAAAAAAAAAAAAAACATGGTGCTGGTATTGGCTTGTGCTGTACTGGTTTTAAAGATTTTCAGGTATTTTTATTTATCATTTATTTATTTTCATATTTATTTATTTATTCATTCATTTATTTATTCATTCTTAATAATCTTTTTGCATTCCATCTTTTTATCTATTTTCCTGTATGTGAGAGAGAGAGAGAGAGAGAGAGAGAGAGAGAGAGAGAGAGAGAGAGAGAGAGAGAGAGAGAGAGAGAGAGAGAGAGAGATAGTGTACGTACATGTTATTGCGTTCAGTCAGGTGGTGGCGGCAGGCATGGTGGCGGAGCAAGGCAGCGTGTGTTGATGAGTGCGAAGTGTGAGTGAGGCGGCGAGGAGTGCTAGACACGATGATGGAGGCCAGCAAGTGCCTCACAATACTCTTTCATAGCTGAGGTTTCGTATTAATCTGTAAGCGGAGATGCAATTGTTTGTGTACCGAGTATCAAGGAGTAAACAGAATCTCGCGTCCGTGTTATGGTGTAATTCCTGTTGTGTTATTGTTCTTACCTGTTCCTATTGTTACCTTACGTCAGTGATGCGTTTTGAGAAGTAAAGTGTTACTGTTGTGGCTATCATTAATATTTAAAGTTGTAGTATATTGATAATAGTAGTAGTAGTAGTAGTAGTAGTAGTAATAATAGTATTAGTAGTAGTAGTAGTATCAGTAGTAGTAATAGCAGTAGTAGTAGTAGTTCAAGTATTCATAGTGATAATAGTAACAATTGTAATGATAATAACAATAAGTGATAGTAATAATGCTACTGGAGCTCTTGATGCTGCTGCTGCTGTTGCTACTACTACTACTACTACTACTACTACTACTACTACTACTACTACTACTACTACTACTACTACTACTACTACTGGTACTTTTCTTTTATTTATTTATTTTTTCTTATCGCCAACTATTTCATGACAGCTGTTACATTTTCTCTCTGTATTATACTTTGCACGAAGTTAGAGTTGGGAGCGAGTCATGCTTCTCATTGTTAACCACTTACTGTTGCTGTTGTTGTCGTCGTCGTCGTCGTCGCCGTTGTTAGGGGGTTTTCAGCGGGCTGGCCTACCACCCACTCTATATTTCGTAGCACAAGCTCGCTCTGTACTTTTTTTCATCTCCCCAAAACATTTTCCACAGAGCGAGCCTCCGGGTGAAACTCAACTTTACTGGAACAAAACTCGTCAGGAAAAAATAACACGAATGTATGTAAAATAATTTAGAACAGAACATGCATAGCTGGGAGGAAAGTGAGGAGGGAGGGAGAAAACTTGTGGCCTAGTGGGGAGAGAGAGAGAGAGAGAGAGAGAGAGAGAGAGAGAGAGAGAGAGAGAGAGAGAGAGAGAGAGAGAGAGAGAGAGAGAGAGAGAGAGAGAGAGAGAGAGAGAGAGAGAGAGAATCCCTTACATTCCATTTAGAATTAAAAAGTTTCATTGATACATTTTTACATTTCCATTAGATGAAGTTTTAAATATGTTTACTGTGCAGAAAAGGTTTTAGCAATCTGGATATTTGTTATTTACGTATATTTATATATTATACACATTTTAGATTTCGCGTCGGCCGGAGTGAAAGGGGAAAAAAAATCGACGCTCCAGTTAATTGAGATGCGTGTCCACTGCATACATTTTGAAGTGCAGTAACTCTTTATCTTTAATGCGATTATTTGATTCTTTTCGCTATAATTTACGACCGCGCCAGCATTAACCCGATAGAATTCTTTTGGAGATATTACACGCACACACGCACACGCGCTTGCGCACACACACACACACACACACACACACACACACACACACACACACACACACACACACACACACACACACACACACACACACACACACACACACACACACACACACACACACACACACACACACACACACACACACACACACCAGTTACATACAAAAAAAAAATTACAGAAATCATTAAAAAATCCCTTCTAATTTGCACTAATTGAATGCGAAGGCCATGATTTGCTCTCCCTCTCCCTCTCCCTCTCTCTCTCTCTCTCCCCGACTCGCCGTTACTTGCAGCTCTCCGCGTTACGATTTATCCCGAGACAAACACGTTTCCACTAATGCTTACGCTCACTTAATGGAATTGGCGCCGGGCTATTTACGCCAGAATCATGTAAGAAGCATTTTAAAGTGACGTGCCATTTTCCAGTGAGTGACCCGAGCGGCGGTGCAGTGTTTACGTGCATGCCGCCGCTGTCTTGATGAGCGGTGTTTACTGTGCCAGGATGAACAACTCGCACGCTCGCCTCTTTGATGAATTCCCGGCACACCATGCTGCCCTCACGCGCTCCTTCCCCGCTACTCCTGTCTGCCCTCGTGTGGAGTAATTACGACTTATACTGTGCTGCTGCTGCTTTTGTTACTGCTGCTGTTACTGCTGCTGTTGTTGTTACTGCTGTTGTTGTTACTGCTGTTGTTGTTACTGCTGCTGTTGTTATTGCTGCTGTTGTTGTAACTGCTGCTGCTGTTATTGCTGCTGTTGTTGTTACTGCTGCTGTTGTTACTGCTGCTGTTGTTGTTACTGCTGCTGTTGTTACTGCTGCTGTTGTTACTGCTGCTGTTGTTGTTACTGCCGCTGTTGTTACTGTTGCTGTTGTTACTGTTTCTGCTGCTGTTGCTGCTGTTACTACTACTACTACTAATAGAACATAAGATCATAAGAGAAGCTACAGGGAGCCGTCAGACCTACACGTGACAGTCCCTACTACTACTATTAGTACTACTACTACTACTACTACTACTACTACTACTACTACTACTACTACTACTACTATTACTACTACTGCTGCTGCTGCTGCTGCTGCTACTACAACTACTACTACTTTACTATCACTACTTCCAGTACTACCACCACCACCACCACCACCACCACCACCACCACCACCACCACCACCACCAGTACCACCTCCTCTTTTACCATTACCTCTTCTTTAACTTCCATCCATACGAGCTGTATTTCCGTCTTCACTTCCCTTCCAACCACTACCACCATCACCACCACCATCCCCACCACCATTACTACAACCACCATCAAATCAAAAGCCTTATTTCCTCATGTATTTGACGGTCTGATGTAGATTAAAAAAAAAAGAAAAAATAGTAATTGTTTGTTTTTATTCAATGCTTAGTTTTAATCAGAGTAATATGTATTCTTATGTATAACGAGGGGTATGCGTATATACATGTTACATACGGGTAATTGTCCTAAACGATTTACACTTTCATTCATGCGTTGCTATCTTTTATATTCATTAATTCTATTTTGTTTATTTTATGCATATATTTATTTTTCGCATATCGTTACCCTCGTGTCGCAAACAGGGAAGGGTAATGCGTGCAATTAAAATACACGCGTATCTGCTTTACTTTAACAATTTACAGAGCATAGTGCATGTTTGCTATCACTGTGAACTCTCTCTCTCTCTCTCTCTCTCTCTCTCTCTCTCTCTCTCTCTCTCTCTCTCTCTCTCTCTCTCTCTCTCTCTCTCTCTCTCTCTATCTCACATAAAGTACGATTTACCCAAACTTCACGATTTACTAAGACACAGAGACTCCCCAGTTTATACACAAATCTTACCCCCCCCCACACACACACACACACACACACACACACACACACACACACACACACACACACACACACACACACACACACACACACACACACACACACACACACACACACACACACACAGAGACGGTTTTCAATATCATCAGTTCCCACCATCGGATACTTCACACCCTCCAGTATTTCCACTTCCTCTCTTGCTTTGCCTTGCTTTACCCATCTCTCCCTCCCCACTTCCCACTCCCTCTCCCTCTCCCTCTCCCTCTCCCTCTCCTGGACCTACGTGACACAATCTTACTCTAGCTGTCAGGGGGCATCTCTAACTCACTAGTGCACGCTACGCTGCTTTGCTGGCCTCCCCCTCTCGCCTCTCAACCGTAAAAGACCATCACCACCACCATCGCAGCCACCACCACCGACACTATTGTCACTACTACCCAACACTACAATGCTTCCCATGTATTGTGGTATGTGTGTGTGTGTGTGTGTGTGTGTGTGTGAGGCCTGTTGTTGTGAGGGCATTTGTAATATACGAAGGGTTTGCTTTCTTTTCTTTTAGGAGAGAGAGAGAGAGAGAGAGAGAGAGAGAGAGAGAGAGAGAGAGAGAGAGAGAGAGAGAGAGAGAGAGAGAGAGAGAGAGATTTTGATGTAGTCATACGTTACAGAAATATTATTAAGATCCGAATGCATTACTATTATTATTATTATTATTATTATTATTATTATTATTATTATTATTATTATTATTATTATTATTATTATTTATTGTTGTTGTGATTGTTCTTACTGTTGTGGGTTTGGTTATTATTGTTGTTGTTGTTGTTGGCATCAATTATCATAACCATTTATGGATATAATAATATAGTAATACCAGATACAGTATTATTAGTATTGAGAACGGTTGTGGTTTTGGTGGCGGCAGTCTGATGGTGGTGGTGGCAGTTGTGTGGCAGTGAAAGTGGCATCATGAGGTGTTGGTGCACTAATTACACACATATACTTGCTGTGGTGTTTGCTGTTGCGGAAAGAAAGGCTGGTATGGAAAGGAAGCGCGGATATGTGGAAAGGAAGGAAAGAAGTTAGAGGAGAAGGCAAGGAAAAAGTAAAAGGAAATAAGGCGAAACGGAGGAAGACTAGGAGAAAGAGGACGAGGAGAAGGAGGAGGAGGAGGAGGAGGAGGGGGAAGAGGAGGAGGAGGAGAAGGAGAAGGAGGAGGAGGAGAAGGAGGAGAAAGACTAGAAGAAGGTGGAAGAAGAGAAGGAGGAAAAGAAAGTCGACGAGAAGGTGAAGAGGAGAAGGAGGAGGAGGAGGAGAACGAGGAAGAAAACGAGGAGGAGTAAAACTTGCCTCCATTCTTAGGTAAACATTCAGCCCGCCACATTGGAAACGAGATGTGTTGTGTAGCGTCCGTGACTAAAAACAATCTGGGATTCACATTTCTGAACACGACTTTCATGAAAACTTTGTTATGCCTCGAGCGGTTTTATGATTATTAGTATTTTTTCCCTTTCCCCGAATCCTGGCCCTTTCCCTACGTAATTTTTGCCTTCTCCTCTTCTTTCTGCTCATCCTATTCCTTCTCTTCCTCGTCCTCGTCCTCGTTTTCCCTATTTCTTCGCGGCTCCCTAACTGCCTCCCTCCCTCCCTCTTTCCACTCCGTCCCTTCATCTCCTTGCTCTCTCTCCCTCCCAGTGCTGCTGATGTGACGGTAACATTCCCCCAAGGTGAGGTATGGAGACATTCCGACTTCTACCTTCTCCCACTCCTCCCTTTCCTCCACCTCCTCTTCTCTCATATTCCCTTTCTTCATTCTTTGTTTTTATTCCTTCCCTTCCCTGTATGTCTCCTTGCTTTTAACTCTCTCTCTCTCTCTCTCTCTCTCTCTCTCTCTCTCTCTCTCTCTCTCTCTCTCTCTCTCTCTCTCTCTCTCTCTCTCTCTCTCTCTCATCCAGTTCTTGTCGCATCTTTTATTCCAATTTCCTTTGCCTCCGTCGTTTTCCCCTCATTACCTCTGCGTGCTGATCATCATTTTTTTCCCTTATCAATGTGCTTCCTGTCATCTCTCTCTCTCTCTCTCTCTCTCTCTCTCTCTCTCTCTCTCTCTCTCTCTCTCTCTCTCTCTCTCTCTGTGTGTGTGTGTGTGTGTGTGTGTGTGTGTGTGTGTTTTGTCAAGTTAAGATGGTGGGCGAGGTCTGGTTAATTCGGATCGTGGGGAGTTTCGGCGCCAGGTAAACACGGCTTTAATGCTGCTCGGGCCGAGGTATTGACCCCCGGAGGTTCAAAGTGAGAGGTTTCGGTCCCGTGGCGTGCTTGAGTCCCCGAGGATAGGACTGTTTTGTGTCTTCGTGGACATTCTGTTGGTAGTGGTGGTAGTGGTGGTGGTGGAGGAAGGATGCTGCTTGTGTTACGGTCGCAGATGGTGGTGGTGGTGATGGTGGTGGTAGAGTTACAGCCTGTGGTTTAGGTGGTGTTATGATTTACCCGTGTAGTGTTCCGGGTGAGTTAAATCGGTGCGTGGTGTGGTGAGGTGCCGTGGTGGTGTTGGCTGTGGCATTCCGTGTGCTGATGGAGATGATGGTGCTTATGCCTCTGTGTGTGTGTGTGTGTGTGTGTGTGTGTGTGTGTTTGTGGCGTGTTTCAGCGGTGGTGTTTGTGAGGTCTTGCACACCACATCTTTTTCTTCATCATCAGATTATATTTCTATTAATAGCATGGCATGTGAACCTGATAAACTTTGAACATTTCCTCTCGTCGCACATCATGTATGATTTTAATATATCGCTCTGACGCTAATTCTCTCTCTCTCTCTCTCTCTCTCTCTCTCTGTCGTGGCTCAGTTGTGAAGTGCTAAACTCGTGGCAAAAGTGTAGAGTTCGAGCCTCGGTCAAGGTCTCGGTCAGAAAGCTCCGAACGGCACTCTTAGGAGCCCATTTTGAAACACTTCCGTGCTTCGCCTCCACTACTTTCAAAAGGTTCTTGTTGAAGTGATACGGGTTTTCAGTGATGTTTTTTTTTATGGTTCCAGTGACAGATTAACGAGATTTCAACATTATTGACAGGAGAAACACACTTGAAAATCCGGCTAGTCATCTTTGTAGCCTTTGAAAATAGTCGTGAGGAGAGAGCGAAGAGTTTCATAATACGGGCCATACGAGTAGAATCTCAAAAGAGAGGCATGACCTTTCGTTGCCTCGCCTAAAGGATTCTCTCTCTCTCTCTCTCTCTCTCTCTCTCTCTCTCTCTCTCTCTCTCTCTCTCTAATGTTAGTTCCTCCAGAGTCGTTTTAATTGGGACTCCTCTTTTTATTATATTAGTCAAATCAGTGGAAGGAGGAATAACAGGTAGCTGCAACACTCGACCGTAAAAAAAAAATGAAGTTATGATTGTGGTCGCTTCTTTCATTGGCAGCAAAGACAGAAAAGAAAAGGGAATAAGTAGAAATGCTTTACACACACACACACACACACACACACACACACACACAGAGAGAGAGAGAGAGAGAGAGAGAGAGAGAGAGAGAGAGAGAGAGAGAGAGAGAGAGAGAGAGAGAGAGAGAGAGAGAGAGAGAGAGAGATTAAAAGATAAAAACACAGAAAGCAGAGGTGAAAAGCATCAAGGGAAACAATAACATGATGGACGGCGATGTAAGAATGAAGACAGTTCAAAGAATGGAATACGTAGATAAGCCTAAATGTTTTTGTTAGTACGGTATTTAGGGAAGCTACCTGTGTAGAGAATACCGCCCACCACTGCTCCCACACATACACACACACACACACACACACACAAAGTATATCTTAGGCAGGGACCGAGGCGGCTGGTGTATACAAAATCGGAATCTGGAAAGTGGAAGAAAGATTATCGTAAACAAATCAGACTCTTTAAATACATTGCGCTGAACACGAACAAGAGTTGAGACGTGGAAGTTTACGTTTGTATTTATGGCCCAGGACAGCTCGGGGGATGTTCAGAGTAGGAGGAAAAAGTTGAGCGGCATGACGAAAGGGAGAAATGCCCTGAAGTTTGTGTCTACTTCCAAGAAAGAGAAAATCGAGTTTGAAGATACGGGACTCCATTCGTTTTTTTTTTTTTTTCTACAGTCTGAAGTTACGTAAGCCTGGTGTAGGAGTTTGTTGGGGAGTTTGTA